>NC_092769.1:58513122-58792493 GCF_047496795.1 Chiloscyllium punctatum
CCCCTCCCCCCTCCCTCTCTCTCACCACCTTCCACACACACTCGCCACCTCTTCTCTTTTTCTCTCGCCCCCTCCCCCTCTCTCTCTCGCCCCCCTCCCTCTCTCTCTCGCCCCCTCCCTCTCTCTCTCTCCCCCCTCCCTCTCTCTCTCGCCCACTCCCTCTCTCTCTCGCCCCCCACTCTATCTTGCTCCATTCCCCTCTCCCCACCCACTCACTCTCGCCACCCTTTCTCTTTTTCTCTCGCCCCCTCCCTCTCTCACCCTCACCCCCTTCCTCTCTCTCTCGCCCCCTTCCCTCTTTCTCTCTCGCCCCCTCCCTCTCACTCTCCCTCGCCCCCCTCCCACTCTCTCGCCCCCTCCCTCTCTCTCTCACACACCTCTCCCTCTCTCACTTGCCCTCCTCCCTCTCTCTCTCTCCCCCTCCCTCTCTCTACCGCCCCCTTCCTCTCTCTCCTGCCCCCTCACTTTGTCTGTCTCGCGTCTCATCCTCTCTCATCCCCCTCCTTCTCTCTCTCGCCCCCACCCTGTCTCGCCCCACTCCCTCTTTCTCTCTCTCTCTCTCGCCCCGCTTTCACTCTCCCACTCCCTCTCTCTCTCGCCCCTCCGTCTCTCTCCCACCCACCCACCTCTCTCTGTCTTGCCCATGCCGTCTCTCTCTCACCCCTCTCCCTTTCTCTCTTGCCGCTCCCTCTCTACCTCGCTTCCTTCCGCCTCTCTCTCACCTCCTCCTTCTCTGTCTCGCCCGCCCCCTCCCTCTCTCTCTCTCACATGCCCGCCTCTCTCTCTGTCTCTTGCCTCCTCCCACTCTCTCTCTCGCACCCTCACCCTCTCTCTCACGCCCCCTTCCACTCTCTCACACCCCCTCCCTCTCTCTCTCGCTCACCCCCTCGTACCCTCTCTCACTCACCCCCTCCCTCCCTCTCTCTCTCACCCCCTCCCCCTCCCTCTCTCTCTCGCCCCCGAACCATCTCTCTCACCCCCTCTCCCTCTTGCCCCTACCCCATCTCTCTCGCCCCCTCCCCTCTCACTCTTGCCCCCTCCCCTCTCTCTCTTGCCCCCTCCCCATCGCTCTCGTGCCCCCCTCCATCACTCTCTCGCCCCCTCCCTCTCTATCTCACGCCCCCTCCCTCTCTCTCTCCCCCTTCCCTCTCTCTCTCCCTCCCTCTCTCTCTTGTCCCCTACCTCTTTCTCTCTCGCCCCCACTCCCCATCCCGTCCCCCTCCCACTCTCTCTTGCCCCCTACCTCACTCTCTCTCGCCCCCTCCCTCTCTCTCTCACCCCTCTCCTCTCCTCGCCCTTTCTTCTCTCTCGCCCATCCCTCTCTCTCTTCCCCGTCCCACTCTCTCTCGCACCAACCCCCTTCTCTTTCACCCCCGCTCACTCTCTCTCTCGCCCCCCTCCCTCTCTCGCCCGCCCCCACTCCCTCTCTCGCCCGCCCCCCTCTCTCTCAACCCCATCCTTGTCTCTCGTCCGCCTCCCTCTCTCACCCCCTCTCTCTCATCCCCCTCCCTCCCTCTCTCTCTCCCCCTCCCTCACTCACTCACCTCACTCCCTCTCTCTCGCCCCACTCCCTCTCTCTCTCGCCCCACTTCCTCTCTCTCTCACCCCACTCCCTCTCCTTCTAGCCCCCCTCTCCCCCTCTCTCTCTCGCCCCCTCCCCACCACTCTCTCTCGGCCCCTCGCTCTCTCGTCCCCCTCCCTCTCTCTCTCTCGTCCCCCTCCCTCTCTCTCTCACGTCCCCCTCCCTCTCTCACTCTTTCCCCTCCCGTTCTCTCTAATGCCCCCTCCCTCTCTCTCTCGCCCCTCTCCCTCTCTCCATCTCTCCCTCGCCCCCTCCCTCTCTCTCTCACCCCACTCCCTCTCTGTCTCGCCCCCCGCTCCCTCTCTCGACCCCGTCACCCTCTCTCTCTCTCTCTCATCCCGCTCCCTTTCTCTCTATTGCCAGCTCCCTCTCTCTCCCTCCCCTGTCTCTCTCTCTCAATCATCCTCTCTCTCGTGACCTCTCGCTCTCTCTTTCTCAACCCCTCCATCTCTCTCTCCCACCCCCTCCCTCTCCCTCTCTCGAATCCCTTCCTCTCTCTCTCTCACCCCCCCTCTCTCTTGCCCCTCCCTCACTCTCTCTCTTGGCTCCCTCCATCTCTCTCTCTCTCTCTCTCTCTCTCTCAGCCCCCTCCCTCTCTCTTTCTCAGCCATCTCCCCCCTCCCCTCTCGCTCTCGCCCCCTCCCTCTCTCTGTCTCGTCCCCCTTCCTCTCTCTCTTGCCCCCTCCCTCTCTCACTCGTCCTCCTCCCTCTCTCTCTTGCTCTCTCTCTCTCTCTCTCGCCCCATCCCTCGCTCTCTCTCACCCCCTCCCTCTCTCTCACACCCATTCCATCTCCCTCTCTCTCTCGCCCCCTCCCTCTCTCTCTCCCCCTCCCTCTCTCTCTTTCTCGCCCTCCTCTCTTTCTCTCTCACCCTCTCACTCTATCTCTCTCGTCCCGACCCTCTCTCGCTCACGCCCCCCTCTCCCTCTCTCTCTGTCTTGTCCCCCCTCCCTTTCTTGTCGCCTCCCTCTCTCTCTCTCTCTCTCTCGCCCCCTCGCTTTCCCTCGCACCCCTCCCTCTCTCTCTCTCTCTACCCCCTCCCTCTCTCTCTCTCTCGCCCCCTCCCTCTCTCTCGCCCCTCTCTCTCTCTCTCGCCACCCTCCCTCTCTCTCTCGCCCCCTCCCTCTCTCCATATCTCCCTCGCCCCCCCTCTCTCTCTCACCCGTCTCCCTCTCTCTCTCTCGCCCCCTGCCTCTCTCTCTCCTGCCCCCATCCCTCTCTCTCTCTCCCCATCCCTCTCTCTCTCCCTCCCCCTCCCCCTCTCTCTCTCGACCCCTCCCTCTCTCACCCCCTCCTCTCTTTCGCTCTCGCCCCCTCGCTCTCCCTCACACCCCTCCCTCCCTCTCTCTCACCCCCTCCCTCTCTCTCTCACCCCTCCCTCGCTCTCTCTCTCACCCCTCCCTCTCTCTCTCACCACCTCCCACTCTCTCACACCTTCTCCCTCTCTGTCTCGACCCCTCCGTCTCTCCTCCCTCTCCCTCTCTCTCGACCCCTCCGTCTCTCTCTCGCACTCCTCCCTCTCTCTGTCTCTCGCCCCTCCCTCCCTCTCGCTCCCTCTCTCTCTCTCTCTCTCTCGCCTCCTCCCCTCTCTATCTCACCCCGTTCCTTAACTCATCCCTCTCCCTCTCTCTCTCTCAACCCCTCCCTCGCTCTCTTCCACTCCTCCCTCTCTCTCTCCCCCGCTCTCTCTCGCGCCCCTTCCCTCTCTCTCTCACCCCCCCTCTCTCTCGCCCCTATCACTCTCTCCTCTCACCCCCCCTCCCTCTCTCTCTCACCCCCCCTTTCTCTCTCGTCCCCCACCCTCTCTCTCTTGCCCACCTCCCCTCTC
This sequence comes from Chiloscyllium punctatum, assembly GCF_047496795.1. NCBI lineage: Eukaryota > Metazoa > Chordata > Chondrichthyes > Orectolobiformes > Hemiscylliidae > Chiloscyllium > Chiloscyllium punctatum. The sequence continues at coordinate 58,516,533 of NC_092769.1, forward strand.
TCTCACCCACCCTCTCTCTCTACCGCCTTCTCTCTCACCTCCCACCTCTATCACCCCCTCCCTCTCTCTCTCTCTCGTCCCTCTCTCTCTCTCTCTCAGCCCCCTCCCTCTCTCTCTCTTGCCCTGTCCCTCTTCATGTCACGCCCTTCCACTTTCGCAGACCTCCCCCTCTCTCTTGCTCCCCCTCTCTCTCTCTCACACCCACCCTCCCTCTCTCTCTCACCCCCTCCTCTCTCTCTCACCACCTCCCTCCCTCTCTCACCCCCTCCCTCTCTCTCTCTCACCCCCTCCCTCTCTCTCTCATCCCCTCCCTCTCTCTCACCCCATCAGTCTCTCTCTCGCCCCCTCCAGCTCGCTGTCTCGCCCCCTTCCTCTCTCTCTCTCAACCACTCTCTCCCTCTCTCTCTCGCTCCCTCCCCTCTCCTCGTACCACCTCCCTCTCTCTCCCACCCCCCGCCTCTCTCTCTCGCCCCCTCACTCTCTCTCTTGCCCCCCTCCCTCTCTCTTTCTCGTCCCCCTCCCTCTTTCTCTCATGCCCCCTCCCTCTCCTTCTAGCCCCCCTCTCCCCCTCTCTCTCTCGCCCCCTCCCCACCACTCTCTCTCGGCCCCTCGCTCGCTCGTCCCCCTCCCTCTCTCACTCTCGTCCCCCTCCCTCTCTCTCTCACGTCCCCCTCCCTCTCTCACTCTTTCCCCTCCCGTTCTCTCTAATGCCCCCTCCCTCTCTCTCTCGCCCCTCTCCCTCTCTCCATCTCTCCCTCGCCCCCTCCCTCTCTCTCTCACCCATCTCACTCTCTCTCTCTCTCCCGCTCCATCCCCCCTCAACCTCGCCCCATTCCTCTCTCTCCCTCCCCATCCCTCTCTCTCTCGACCCCTCCCTCTCTCTCGCCCCCTCGCTATCTCTCTTGCCCCACTCCCAATCCCGTCACCTCCCTCTCTCTCTCACCCCCCCCCTCACTCTATCGTCCCCCTACCACTCTCTCTCTCGCCGCTCCTCCTCTCTAGCCCGCTCCCTCTCTCCGTCGCCCCCCTCCCTCTCTCTCAGTCCGCTCCTTCTCTCTCTCTCACCCTGTCCCTCTTCCTCTCGCCCCCCTCCCACTCTCGCACCCCTCCCTCTCTGTCTCCCACCCCTTCTCTCTCTCACACCCACCCTCCCTCTCTCTCACCCCTCCCTCTCTCTCTCACCACCACCCTCTCTCTCTCACCCCCTCCCTCTCTGTCTCGACCCCTCCGTCTCTCCTCCCTCTCCCTCTCTCTCGACCCCTCCATCTCTCTCTCGCACTCCTCCCGCTCTCTGTCTCTCGCCCCCTCCCTATCTCTCTCATGCCCGCTCCCTCTCTCTCTCATGCCCCCCTCTCTCTCTCACCCCTCCCTCCCTCTCGCTCCCTCTCTCTCTCTCCCTCCCCCTCCCCTCTCTGTCTCACCCCGTTCCTTCTCTCGTCCCTCTCCCTCTCTCTCTCTCTCAACCCCTCCCCTCGCTCTCTTGCACTCCTCCCTCTCTCTCTCTCCCCCGCTCGCTCTCGCGCCCCTTCCCTCTGTCTCTCACCCCCCTCTCTCTCGCCCCTATCACTCCCTCTCTCCCCCCCTCCCTCTCTCTCTCACCCCCCTTTCTCTCTCGTCCCCCTCCCTCTCTCTCTCTTGCCCACCTCCCCTCTCTCTCACCCACCCTCTCTCTCTACCTCCTTCTCTCTCTCACCTCCCCCCCCATCACACCCTCCCTCTCTCTCGTCCCCCTCCCTCTCTCTCTCAGCCCCCTCCCTCTCTCTCTCTTGCCCTGTCCCTCTTCATGTCGCGCCCTCCCACTTTCGCAGACCTCCCCCTCCCTCTCGCTCCCTCCTCTCTCTCTCTCACACCCACCCTCCCTCTCTCTCTCACCCCCTCCCTCTCTCTCTCACCCCCTCCCTCTCTCTCTCACCCCCTCCCTCTCTCTCTCACCACCTCCCTCTCTCTCTCACCCCCTCCCTCTCTCTCTCACCCCCTCCCTCTCTCTCACCCCATAAGTCTCTCTCTCGCCCCCCTCCAGCTCGCTGTCTCGCCCCCTTCCTCTCTCTCTTGCCCCCCTCACTCTCTCTCTTGCCCCCTCCCTCTCTCTTTCTCGTCCCCCTCCCTCTTTCTCTCATGCCCCCTCCCTCTCCTTCTAGCCCCCCTCTCCCCCTCTATCTCTCGCCCCCTCCCCACCACTCTCTCTCGGCTCCTCGCTCTCTCGTCCCCCTCCCTCTCTCTCTCGCACTCCTAAATCTCTCTCTCTCTCATCCCCTCCCTCTCTCTCTCGCCCTCCTCCCTCTCTCTCTCTCGCCCCCCCTCTCTCATGCCTGCTCCCTCTCTCTCTCATGCCCCCCACCCTCTCTCTCTCGCCCCTCCCTCCCCCTCTCTCCCCCCTCTCTCTCGCCCACTCCCCTCTCTCTCTCACCCCCTCTCCTTCTCTCGTCCCTCTCCCTCTCTCTCTTGACCCCTCCCTCACCCTCTCGCACTCCTCCCTCTCTCTCTCCCCATCCCTCTCTCTCTCTCCCTCCCTCTCTCTCTCGCCCTCTCTCTCTCGCTCCTATCTCTCTCTCTCTCGCCTTCTTCCCACTCTCTCTCACCGCCCCTTTCTCTCTCGTCCCCCTCCCTCTCTCTCTCTCTCGCCCTGCACCTTCTCTCTCTTGCCCCCCTTCCCCTCTCTCTCTAAGCCCCTTCCTCTCTCAAAACCTCCCGCTCTCTGTCTCGCCCCCTCCTCCCTCCTCTCCCGCCCCCTCCCTCTCTCTCTCGCCCCTCCCTCTCTCTCTCTCTTGCACCCCTCCCTCTCTCTCATGCGCGCTCGCTCTCTCTCTCATGTCCCCCTCCCTCTCCCTCTCGCCCCTCCCTCTCTCTCTCGCCCCCTCTCTCTCTCGCCCCTATCTCTCTCTCTCTCGCCCTCCTCCCACTCTCTCTCACCGCCCCTTTCTCTCTCGTCCCCCTCACTCTCTCTCTTGCCCACCTCCCCCTCTCTCTCGCCCACTCTCTCTCTCTACCTCCTTGTCTCTCTCGCCTCCCCCTCTATCGCCCCCCTCTCTCTCTCCCCCCTCCATCTCTCTCTCGCCCTCTTCCCTCTCTCTCTCATCCCCCTCGCTCTTTCTCTCATGCCACCTCCCCCTCTCTCTCTCGCAATCTCCCTCGCTCTCGCCCCCTCACTCTCCCGTCCCCCTCCCCCTCTCTCTCTTTTGCCCTCTCTCTCTCTCTCGCCCCACCTCTCTCTCTCTCTCTAACACCCTCGCTCTCTCGAACCTTCCCTCTCTCTCTCTCTCGCCATCCACCCTCCCTCTCTCACTTGTGCCCCATTCTCTCTCTCTTGTCCCCCAACTTCTCTCTCTTGCCCACTCCCTCTCTCTCTTGCCGCCTCCCTCTCTCTCTCTTGCCCTGCACCCTCTCTCTCTCGCCCCATCCCCCTCTAAGCCCCTCCCTCTCTCAAAACCTCCCTCTCTCTCGCCCCCTCCTTCTCTGTCTCGTCCCCCTACTTCGCACTCTCGTGCCTCTCCCTCTCTCTCTCTCAACCCCCAATCTCTCTCTTGCCCCCAGCCTCTCTATTTAGCCCCCTCCCTCTCTCTCTGGCACCCACCCTCTTTCTCTCGCCCCACAGCCTCTCTCTCTTGCACCTCTCTCTCTCGCCCCTCTCCCTCTCTCTCTCGCCCCACTCCCTCTCTCCTCTCTCGCCCACTCTCTCTCTCTCTACCTCTCCTTCTCTCTCTTGCCACCCCCCCTCGCCCCCCACTCTTCCCCCCTCTCTCTCGCCCCCCTCTCTCTCTTGCTCCCCCTTCTCTCTCTCTCCCTCTCTCTCTCAAACTGCACCCTTTCTCTCTCGCCCGCCTCCCTCTCTCTCTCTCGCCCCCCTCTCTCTCACCCCACCTCTCTCTCTCTCTCGCCACCTCCCCCTCTCTCGTCACGCTCCCTCTCTCTTTCTCTAACCCCCTCCCTCTCTCGAACCTTCCCTCTCTCTCTCTCGCCGTCCTCCCTCCCTCTCTCTCTTGCCCCCTCCCTCTCTCTCTCTCTCGCCCCTCCCTCCCTCTCTATCCCTCTCTCTCTCTCTTGCCCCCTCCCCTCTATCTCTCACCCCTCGCTCTCTCGTCCCTCTCCCTCTCCCTCTCTCTCGCACTCCTCCCTCGCTCTCTCGCACTCCTCCCTCTCTCTCTCTCCCCATCCCTCTCTCTCTCCTCCCCTCCCTCTCTCTCTCGCCCCCTCCCTCTCTCTCTCACCCCCCTCTCTTGCCCGATCTCTCTCACTCTCGCCCCGCTCCCTCTCTCTCTCACCCACCTTCCCTCTCATCCCACTCCCTCTCTCTCTCTTGCACACCTCACCCTCTTTCTCGCCTACCCTCTCTGTCTACTTCCTTCTCTCTCTCGCCTCCCCCTCTATTTGCCCCCTCTCTCTCTAGCCCCCTCCCTCTCTCTCTCGCCCTCCCTCCCCTCTCTCTCGCCCCCTCCTTCTCTCGTCCCTCTCCCTCTCTCTCTCGCCCGCTCCCATCTCTCTCGCACTCCTCCCTCTCTCTCTCGCCCCCTCCATCGCTTTCTCGCATTCCCTGCCTCTCACTCTCTCCCCATCCCTCACTCCCTCTCCCCCTCCCTCTCTCTCTCACGCCCTCATCTCTCTCTCACTTCCCTCTCTCTCTCGCCCCTATCTCTCTCTACCTCCATCTCGCTCTCGCTTCCCCCCTCTATCGCCCCTCTCTCTCTCGCCCCACTCGCTCTCTCTCACCCTCCTCCCTCTCTCTCTCTCGTCCCCTCGCTCTCTCTCTCATGCCCGCTCCCCTCCCCTCTCGTCCCCCTCCTTCTCTCGTCCCTCTCCCTCTCTCTCTCTCGCCCCCTCCCTCTCTTTCTCGCAATTATCCCTCTCTTTCTCGCCCCCTCCCTCTCTCTCACCCTCTATCTCTCTCTCTCTCTCTCTCTCGCCCCGTCCCTCTCCCGTCCCCCCTCCCTCTCTCTCTCTCTCTCTCTCGCCCCACCTCCCTCTCTCTCTCTAACCCCTTCCCTCTCTCGAAACTTCCCTCTCTCTCTCGCCCCCCTCCCTCTCTCTCTTGCCGCTTCCCTCTCTCTCTCGCCCTACACCCTCTCTCTCTCGCCCCCTCCCTCTCTCTCTCTCTCGCCCTCCTCCCTCTCTCTCGCGCCCTCCCTCTCTCTCTCTCCCTCTCGCCCCCTCCCTCTCTCTCTCACACCCCCCCTCTCGCTCTCTCTCTCGCACCACTCCCTCTCTCTTTCGCCCCTCTCCTTCTCTCTCTCGCCCCCTACCCTCTCTCGCTTGCCCCCCTCCCTCCCTCTCCCTCTCTTGCCCACCTCACCCTCTCTCTCGCCTACACTCTGTCTCTACTTCCTTCTCTCTCTCGCCTCCCCCCATCACGCCCTCTCTCTCTAGCCCCCCCTCTCTCTCTCTCTCGCCGTCCTCCCTCTCTCTCGTCCCCCTCCCTCTCTCTCTCATGCCCGCTCCCCTAACTCTCTCGCCGCTCTCCTTCTCTCGTCCCTCTCCCTCCCTCTCCCGCCCCCTCCCTTTCTCTCTCGAACTCCTCTCTCCCCTCTCTCTCACCGCCCTCCCTCTCTCGTCCCCCCTACCTCTCTCTGTCATCCCCCTCCCTCACTTCTCGCCTCCTCTCTCTCGCCCCTCTCTCTCGCCCCTCTCCCTCTCTCTCTCGCCCCCTCCCTCTCTCTCTCGCCCCCTTCCCCTCTCTCTCTCAGGCCCGCTCCCTCTCTCTCTCTCCCTGTCCCTCTCTCCCTCTCGCGCCCTTCCTCTCTCTCTCGCTCTCGCGCCCTCCCTCTCTCTCTCTCTCACCCCCCCTCTCTCTCTCTCCCTCTCTCTCACACCTCCCTCTCTCTCTCGCACCACTCCCTCTCTCTCTCGCCCCCCTCCCGCTCTCTCTCACCGCTCTCCCCCTCTCTCTCGCCCCCCCACACTCTCTCTCTTGCCCCCCTCCCTCCCTCTCTCTCTCTTGCCCACCTCACCCTCTCTCTCGCCTACACTCTGTCTCTATTTCCTTCTCTCTCTCGCCTCCCCCCATCGCGCCCTCTCTCTCTAGCCAACCTCTCTCTCTCTTTTGCCATCCTCTCTCTCTCTCGTCCCCCTCCCTCTCTCTCTCATGCCCGCTCCCCTCTCTCTCTCGCCCCCCTCCTTCTCTCGTCCCTCTCCCTCTCTCTCTCGCCCCATCCCTTTCTCAATCGCACTCCTCTCTCCCCTCTCTCTCACCCCTCCCTCTCTCGTCCCCCTACCTCTCTCTCTCATAACCCTCCCTCACTCCCTCGCCCCCTCTCTTTCGCCCCTCCCGCTCTCCTACCCCTCCCTTTTTGTCTCGCCCCCTCCATCTCTCGCCCTCCTCCCTCTTTCTCTCTCGACCTCTCTCCCTCTCGTCCAACTCCCTCTCTCTCTCATGCCCGCTCCTTCTCTCTCTCATGCCCCCTCCCTCTCTCTCTCTGGCCCCCTCCCCTCTCTCTCTCGTCCTCTCCTTCTCACGTTAGTCTCCCTCGCTCTCACCCCCACTCTCTCTCTCTCGCTCTCTTCCCTCTCTATCTTGCACCACTCCCTCTCTCTCGCCCCTCTCCCTCTCTCTCTCGCCCTCCTCCCTCTCTCTCTCGTCCCCTCCCTCTCTCTCTCACCTCCTCCTACTCTCATCCCTCTCCCTCTCTCTCTCGACCCCTCCCTCGCTTTCTCGCATTCCTCCCTCTCTCTCTCCCCATCTCTCTCTCTCTCTCCCCCTCCCTCTCTCTCTCACGCCCTCCCTCTCTCTCACTTCCCTCTCTCTCTCGCCCCTATCTCTCTCTACCTCCATCTCTCTCTCACCTCCCCCCCCTCTATCGCCCCCTCTCTCTCTCGCCCCACTCGCTCTCTCTCACCCTCCTCCCCTCTCTCTCTCGTCTCCCTCGCTCTCTCTCATGCCCGCTCCCCTCCCTCTCTCGTCCCCCTCTTCTCTCGTCCCTCTCCCTCTCTCTCTCTCGCCAACTCCCTCTCTTTCATGCAATCCTCCCTCTCTTTCTCGCCCCCTCCCTCTCTCTCTCGCCCTCTATCTCTCTCTCTCTCTCTCTCTCGCCCCGTACCTCTCCCGTACCCCTCCCTCTCTCTCTCTCTCGCCCCACCTCCCTCTCTCTCTCTAACCCCTTCCCTCTCTCGAAACTTCCCCCTCTCTCTCGCCCCCTCCCTCTCTTTCTCGTCCCTCGCCCTCTCTCTATCGCCCCCCCACCCTCTCTCTCTTGTCCCCCACCCTCTCTCTCTTGCCCCCCCTCCTCTCTCTCTTGCCGCCTCCCTCTCTATCACCCTACACCCTCTCTCTCTCGCCCCCTCCCTCTCTCTCTCGCCCTCCTCCCCTCTCTCTCTCTTGCGCCCTCCCTCTCGCTCTCCCTCTCGCGCCCTCCCTCTCTCTCTCTCTCACCCCCCTCTCTCTCTCTCTCCCCTCTCTCTCGCACCACTCCCTCTCTCTCTTGCACCACTCCCTCTCTGTCTCTCGCCCCCTCCCGCTCTCTCTTGCCCCTCTCCCTCTCTCTCGCCCCCCACCCTCCTCTCTCTTGCCCCCTCCCTCCCTCTCTCTCTCGCCCTCCTCCCTCTCTCTCGTCCCCCTCCCTCTCTCCCTCATGCCCGCTCCCTTCTCTCTCCCCCCTCCTTCTCTCGTCCCTCTCCCTCTCTCTCCCTCCCGCTCCCTTTCTCTCTCGCACTCCTCCCTCTCTCTCTCGACCGCCTGTCTCTCTCTCGATCCCTCCCTCTCCGTTGCTCTCCCTCTCTCTCTCACTTCCCTCTCTCTCTCGTCCCTATCTCTCTCTACCTCCATCTCTCTCTCGCCTCCCCCTCTCTCGCTCCCTCTCTGTCTCGCCCCATTCCCTCTCTCTCTCGCCCTCACTCCCTCTCTCTCTCGCCCCACTCCCCCTCTCTCGCCCCACTCCATCTGCCTCTCGCCCCTCTCCTCCCTCTCCCGTCCCCCTCCCTCTTTCTCACACTCTCGCCAACTCTCTCTCTCTCTCTCGCCCCACCTCCCTCTCTCTCTCTAACACCCTCCCTCTCTCGAACCTTCACCCTCTCTCTCTCGCCGTCCTCCCTCCCTCTCTCACTCGCCCCTCCCTCTCTCTCTCATCCCTCTCCATCTCTCTCTCGCCCCCCCACCCTCTCTCTCTCACCCCACTCCCTCTCTATCTCGCTCCACTCCTTCTCTCTCTCGCCCCACTCCCACCCTCTCTCGCCCCCCACCCTCTCTCTCTCGCCCCACTCCCTCTCTCTCGTCCACTCCCTCTCTCTCTCGCCCCACTCCCACCCTCTCTCGCCCCCCACCCTCTCTCTCTCGCCTCACTCCCTCTCTCTCTCGCCCCCTCCGCCTCTCACTCGCCCACCCTCTATCTCTACCTCTCCTTCCCTCTCTCGCGCTTCCCCCTTCGCCAACCCCCTCTCGCCCCCCTCCCTCTCTCTTGCTCTCCTTTCTCTCTCTCTCGTCCACCCCCTCTCTTGCTCTCCTTTCACTCTCTCTCTCTCTCTCTCGCCCCCCGCCTCTCTCTCTCGGCCCCTCCCTCTCTCGTACCCCTCCCTTTCTCTCTCGCCCCCTCCATCTCTCGCCCTCCTCCCTCTTTCTCTCTCGCCCTCTCTCCCTCTCGTCCAACTCCCTCTCTCTCTCTCTGGCCCGCTCCCTCTCTCTCTCACGCCCCCTCCCTCTCTTTCTCTCTCGCCCCCTCCCCTCTCTCTCTCGTCCCCTCCTTCTCACGTTCCTCTCCCTCTCTCTCACCACCCCCTCTCTCGCTCTCTTCCCTCTCTATCTTGCCCCACTCCCTCTCTCTCGCCCCTCTCCCTCTCTTTCTCGCCCTCCTCCCTCTCTCTCTCTCATCCCCTCCGTCTCTCTCTCACCCCATTCCCTCTCTCACTCGCCCCACTCCCTCTCTCTCTCGCCCCCTCCCTCTCTCTCTCTCACCCCCTCCCCCGCACTCTCTCGCCCCTCCCTCCTCTCACGTCCCTCTCTCTCTCACCTCCTCCTACTCTCATCCCTCTCCCTCTCTCTCTCGAACCCATCCCTCGCTTTCTCGCATTCCTCCCTCTCACTCCCTCCCATTCCCACTCTCTCTCTCCCCCCTCTCCTCTCTCTCTCGCCCTCCCTCTCTCTCTCTCACTTCCCTCTCTCTCTCGCCCCTATGTCTCTCTACCTCCATCTCTCTCTCGCTTCCCCCCTCTATTGCCCCCTCTCTCTCTCATCCCCCTCGCTCTCTCTCTCTCTCGCCCCCTCCCTCTCTTTCTCGCAATCCTCCCTCTCTTTCTCGCCCACTCCCTCTCTCCTCTCGCCCTCTATCTCTCTCTCTCTCTCTCGCCCCCGTCCCTCTCCCGTCCCCCTCCCTCTCTCTCTCTCTCTCTCTCTCTCGCCCCACCTCCCTCTCTCTCTCTTACCCCTTCCCTCTTTCGAAACTTCCCTCTCTCTCTCGCCCCCTCCCTCTCTTACTCGTCCCTCTCCCTCTCTCTCTCTCGCCCCCGCTCCCTCACTCTCTTGGCCCCCCACCCTCTCTCTCTTGCCCCCTCCCTCTTTCTCTTGCCGCCTCCCTCTCTCTCTCGCCCACACCCTCTCTCTCTCTCGCCCCCTCCCACTCTCTCTCTCGCCCTCCTCCCTCTCTCTCTCGCGCCCTCCCTCTCTCTCTCCCTCCCTCTCTCGACCCCCTCCCGCTCTCTCTCGACCCCCCACCCTCTGTCTCTCTCGCCCCCTCCCACTCTCTCTCTCGCCCTCCCTCCCTCTCTCTCTCGCGCCCTCCCTCTCTCTCTCCCTCTCTCTCCCACCACTCCCCTCTCTCTCTCGCCCCCCTCCCGCTCTCTCTCGCCCTCTCCCTCTCTCTCTCGACCCCCCACCCTCTCTCTCTTGCCCACCTCACCCTCTCTCGCCAACCTCTGTCTCTACTTCCTTCTCACTCTCGCCTCCCCCCATCGCGCCCTCTTTCTCTAGGCCCTCCCTCTCTCGTCCCCCTACCTCTCTCTCTCATCCCCCTCCCTCACTCACTCGCCCCCACTCTCTCGCCCCCTCTCTCTCTCGCCCCCCTCCCTCTCCCTCTCGCACCACTCCCTCTCTCTCTCGCCCCCCTCCCGCTCTCTCTCGACCCTCTCCCTCTCTCTATCTCGCCCCCCACCCTCTCTCACTTGCCCCCCTCCCTCCCTCTCTCTCTCTTGCCCACCTCACCCTCTCTCTCGCCTACCCTCTGTCTCTACTTCCTTCTCTCTCTCGCCTCCCCCCATCGCGCCCTCTTTCTCTAGCCCCCCTCTCTCTCTCCTCTCCTCCCCGTCTCCCTCTCTCTCTTGCCCCCTCCCTCTCTCTCTCGCCCCTATTCCCTCTTCTCTCAGCCCGCTCCCCCCTCTCTCTCGCCCCCCGCCTTCTCTCGTCGCTCTCCCTTTCTCTCGCCCCCTCCCTTTCTCTATCGCACTCCTCTCTCCCCTCTCTCTCACCCCACTCCCCTCTCTCGTCCCCCTACCTCTCTCTCTCATCCCCCTCCCTCACTCCCTCGCCCCCTCTCTCTCGCCCCTCCCTCTCTGTTACCCCTCACTTTCTGTCTCGACCCCCTCCATCTCTCGCCCTCCTCCTTCTTTCTCTCTCGCCCTCTCTCCCTCTCGTCCAACTCCCTCTCTCTCTCTCATGCCCGCTCCATCTATCTCTCATGCCCCCTCCCCATCTCTCTCTCTCGCCCCCTCCCCTCTCCTCTCTCGTCCCCTCCTATCTCACGTTCCTCTCCCTCTCTCTCACCCCCACTCTCTCTCTCTCACTCTCTTCCCTCTCTATCTTGCCCACTCCCTCTCTATCGCCCCTCTCCCTCTCTCTCTCGCCCTCCTCCCTCTCTCTCCCTCGTCCCCTCCCTCTCTCTCTCACCTCCTCCTACTCTCATCCCTCTTCCTCTCTCTCTCGACCCCTCCCTCGCTTTCTCGCATTCCTCCCTCTGTCTCTCCCCCTCCCTCTCTCTCTCACGCCCTCCCTCTCTCTCTCACTTCCCTCTCTCTCTCGCCCCTATCTCTCTCTACCTCCATCTCTCTCTCCGCCTCCCCCCATCGCGCCCTCTTTCTCTAGCCCCGCTCTCTCTCTCTCTCCCCGTCCTCCCTCTCTCTCGTCCCCCTCCCTCTCTCTCTCATGCCCGCTCCCCTCCCTCTCTTGTCCCCCTCCTTCTCTCATCCCTCTCCCTCTCACTCTCGCCCCCTCCCTCTCTTTCCTCGCAATCCTCCCTCTTTTTCTCGCCCCCTCCCTCTCTATCTCGTCCTCTATCTCTCTCTCTCTCTCTCTTGCCCCGTCCCTCTCCCGTCCCCCTCCCTCTCACTCTCTCTCTCGCCCCCACCTCCCTCTCTCTCTCTAACCCCCTTCCCTCTCTCGAAACTTCCCTCTCTCTCTCGCCCCCTCCCTCTCTTTCTCGTCCTCTCCCTCTCTCTCTCGCCCCCCCGCCCTCTCTCTCTTGTCCCCCACCCTCTCTCTCTTGCCCCCTCCCTCTCTCTCTTGCCGCCTCCCTCTCTTTCTCGCCCTACACCCTCTCTCTCTCGCCCCCTCCCCCTCTCTCTCTCTCGCCCCACCTCTCTCTCTCTCTCTTGCGCCCTCCCTCTCGCTCTCGCGCCCTCCCTTTCTCTCTCTCTCTCTCACCCCCTCTCTCTCTCTCCCTCTCTCTCGCACCACTCCCTCTCTGTCTCTCGCCCCCTCCCGCTCTCTCTCGCCCTTCCCCCCTCTCTCTCGCCCCCCCAACCTCTCTCTCTTGCCCCCTCCCTCCCTCTCTCTCTCTCGCCCCTCCCTCCCTCTCCCTCTCTCTCTCTCTTGCCCCCTCCCCTCTCTCTCTCACCCCTCCCTCTCTCGTCCCTCTCCCTCTCTCTCTTGCACTCCTCCTCGCTCTCTCGCCCCCTCCCTCTCTCTCTCGCCCCCCTCTTGCCCCATCTCTCTCTCTCGCCCCCCTCCCTCTCTCTCTCACCCCACTTCCCTCTCATACCCCCTCCCTCTCTCTCTCTTGCCCACCTCACCCTTTTTCTCGCCTACCCTCTCTGTCTACCTCCTTCTCTCTCGCCTCCCCCTCTATTGCCCCCTCTCTCTCTAGCCCCCCTCCCTCTCTCTCTCGTCCCCCTCTTGCCCCATCTCTCTCTCTCGCCCCCCTCCCTCTCTCTCTCACCCCACTTCCCTCTCATACCCCCTCCCTCTCTCTCTCTTGCCCACCTCACCCTTTTTCTCGCCTACCCTCTCTGTCTACCTCCTTCTCTCTCTCGCCTCCCCCCTCTATTGCCCCCTCTCTCTCTAGCCCCCCTCCCTCTCTCTCTCGCCCTCCTCCCTCTCTCTCGTCCCCCACCCCTCTCTCCCCCATGCCCGCTCCCTTCTCTCTCGCCCCCCTCCTTCTCTCGTCCCTCTCCCTCTCTCTCTCGCCCGCTCCCTTTCTCTCTCGCACTCCTCCCTCTCTCTCTCGCCCCCTCCCTCTCTCTCTCGACCCGCCTGTCTCTCTCTTGCCCCCTCCCTCTCCGTTGCTCTCCCTCTCTCTCTCACACCCTCCCTCTCTCTCTCACTTCCCTCTCTCTCTCGCCCCTATCTCTCTCTACCTCCCATCTCTCTCTCGCCTCCCCACTCTATCGCCCCCTCTCTCTCTCGCCCCCCTCGCTCTCTCTCACCCCTCCTCCCTCTCTCTCTCGTCCCCCTCGCTCTCTCTCTCATGCCTGCTCCCATCCCTCTCTCGTCCCCCTCCTTCTCTCGCCCCCCCACCCTCTCTCTCTTGTCCCCACCCTCTCTCTCTTGCCCCCTCCCTCTCTCTCTTGCCGCCTCCCTCTCTCTCTCGCCTACACCCTCTCTCTCTCGCCCCCTCCCTCTCTCTCTCGCCCTACACCCTCTCTCTCTCACCCCCGTCTCTCTCTCTCTCTCTCCCTCTCTCTCGCACCACTCCCTCTCTCTCTCGCACCACTCCCTCTCTGTCTCTCGCCCCCCCTGCCGCTCTCTCTCGCCCCTCTCCCTCTCTCTCTCTTGCCCACCCTCACCCTCTTTCTCGCATACCCTCTCTGTCTACCTCCTTCTCTCAATCGCCTCCCCCTCTATTGCCCCCCTCTCTCTCTCACCCCATTCCCTCTCTCTCTCATCCCTCTCCATCTCTCTCTCGCCCCCCACACTCTCTCTCTCGCCCCACTCCCTCTCTCTCGCCCCACTCCCTCTCTCTCTCGACCCCCCGCCCTCTCTCTCTCGCACCTCTCCCTCTCTCTCTCGCCTCCTCCCCCTCTCACTCGCCCACCCCTCTCTCTCTACCTCTCCTTCTCTCTCTCGCCTTTCCCCCCTCGCCAACCCCCTCTTGCCCCCCTCCCTCTCTCTTGCTCTCCTTTCTCACTCTCTCTCGCTCCCCCCTCTCTTGCTCTCCTTTCACTCTCTCTCTCTCTATTTCGCCCCTGCCTCTCTCTCTCGCCACATGACCTCTCGCTCTTGCCCCCTCCCTCTCTCTCTCTCGGCCCCTCCCTCTCTCGTACCCCTCCCTTTCTCTCTCGCCCCCTCCATCTCTCGCCCTCCTCCCTCTTTATCTCTCGCCCTCTCTCCCTCTCGTCCAACTCCCTCTCTCTCTCATGCCCGCTCTCTCTCTCTCTCATGCCCCCTCCCTCTCTCTCTCTCTCGCCCCCTCCCCTCTCTCTCTCGTCCCCTCCTTCTCACGTTCCTCTCCCTCTCTCCCCCCTTTCTCTCGCTCTCTTCCCTCTCTATCTTGCCCCACTGCCTCTCTCTCGCCCCTCTCCCTCTCTCTCTCGCCCTCCTCCCTCTCTCTCTCTCATCCCCTCCCTCTCTCTCTCGCCCCATTCCTCTCTCACTCGCCCCACCCCCTCTCTCTCTCGCCCCCTCCCCCCTCTCTCTCTCACCCCCTCCCCCACTCTCTCTCGCCCCTCCCTCCCTCTCACCTCCTCTCTCTCTCACCTCCTCCTACTCTCATCCCTCTCCCTCTCTCTCTCGACCTCTCCATCGCTTTCTCGCATTCCTCCCTCTCTCCCTCTCCCCATCCTTCTCTCTCTCTCCCCCTCCCTCTCTCTCTCACACACTCCCCTCTCTCTCTCACTTCACCCTCTCTCTCGCCCCTATCTCTCTCTACCTCCATCTCTCTCTCGCATCCCCCCTCTATCGCCCCCTCTCTCTCTCGTCCCCCTCCCTCTCTCTCTCATGCCCGCTCCCCTCCCTCTCTCGTCCCCCTCCTTCTCTCGTCCCTCTCCCTCTCTCTCTCTCGCCCCCTCCCTATCTTTCTCGCAATCCTCCCTCTCTTTCTCGCCCCCCTCTCTCTCTCGCCCTCTATCTCTCTCTTTCTCTCTCTCTTTCTCTCGCCCCGTCCCTCTCCCTTCCCCCTTCCTATCTCTCTCTCTCTCTCTCGCCCGACCTCCCTCTCTCTCTCTAACCCCTTCCCTCTCTCGAAACTTCCCCCTCTCTCTCGCCCCCTCCCTCTCTTTCTCGTCCCTCTCCCTCTCTCTCTCGCCCCCCACCCTCTCTCTCTTGTCCCCCACCCTCTCTCTCTTGCCCCCCTCCCTCTCTCTTGCCGCCTCCTTCTCTCTCTCGCCCTCCTCCCTCTCTCTCTCGCGTCCTCCCACACCCTCTCCCTCTCGCGCCCTCCCTCTCTCTCTCCCTCTCTCACACCCCCCTCTCTCTCTCGCTCCCTCTCTCTCGCACCACTCCCTCTCTCTCTCGCACCACTCCCTCTCTCTCTCGCCCCCCTCCCGCTCTCTCTCGCCCCTCTCCCTCTCTCTCTCGCACCCCCACCCTCTCTCTCTTGCCCCCATCCCTCCCTCTCTATCTCTTGCCCACCGCACCCTCTCTCTCGCCTACACTCTGTCTCAACTTCCTTCTCTGTCTCGCCTGCCCCATCGCGCCCTCTCTCTCTAGCCCCCCCCTCTCTCTCTCGCCGTCCTCCCTCTCTCTCTCGTCCCCCTCCCTCTCTCTCTCATGCCCGCTCCCCTCTCTCTCTCGCCCCTCTCCTTCTCTCGTCCCTCTCCCTCTCTCTCTCGCCCCCTCCCTTTCTCTCTCGCACTCCTCTCTCCCTCTCTCTCACCGCCCTCCCTCTCTCGACCCCCTACCTCTCTCTCTCATTCCCCTCCCTCACTCCCTCGCCCCCTCTCTCTCGCCCCTCTCTCTCTCGCCCCCTCCCTCTCTCTCTTGCCCCCTCCCTCTCTCTCTCGCCCTATTCCCTCTTCTCTCAGCCCGCTCCCTCTCTCTCTCGCCCCCCTCCTTCTCTCGTCCCTCTCCCTCTCTCTCTCGCCCCCTCCCTTTCTCTATCGCACTCCTCTCTCCACTCTCTCTCACTCCCCTCCCTCTCTCGTCCCCTACCTCTCTCTCTCATGCCCCCTCCCTCTCCCTCTCTCTCGCCCCTCTCCCTCTCTCTCTCGCCCTCCTCCCTCTCTCTCTCGTCCCCTCCCTCTCTCTCTGACCTCCTCCTACTCTCATCCCTCTCCCTCTCTCTCTCGACCCCTCCGTCGCTTTCTCGCATTCCTCCCTCTCTCTCTCTCCCCATCCTTCTCTCTCTCTCCCCCTCCCTCTCTCTCTCACACACTCCCTCTCTCTCTCACTTCCCTCTCTCTCTCGCCCCTATCTCTCTCTACCTCCATCTCTCTCTCGCATCCCCCCTCTATCGCCCCCTCTCTCTCTCGTCCCCCTCCCTCTCTCTCTCATGCCCGCTCCCCTCCCTCTCTCGTCCCCCTCCTTCTCTCGTCCCTCTCCCTCTCTCTCTCTCGCCCCCTCCCTCTCTCTCGCCCCCTCCCTCTCTTTCTTGCAATCCTCCCTCTCTTTCTCGCCCCCTCTCTCTCTCGCCCTCTATCTCTCTCTTTCTCTCGCCCCATCCCTCTCACTTCCCCCTTCCTATATCTCTCTCTCTCTCTCACCGACCTCCCTCTCTCTCTCTAACCCCTTCCCTCTCTCGAAACTTCCCCCTCTCTCTCGCCCCCTCCCTCTCTTTCTCGTCCCTCTCCCTCTCTCTCTCGCCCCCACCCTCTCTCTCTTGTCCCCCACCCTCTCTCTCTTGCCCCCCTCCCTCTCTCTCTTGCCGCCTCCTTCTCTCTCTCGCCCTCCTCCCTCTCTCTCTCGCGCCCTCCCACTCCCTCTCCCTCTCGCGCCCTCCCTCTCTCTCTCTCTCTCACACCCCCCTCTCTCTCTCGCTCCCTCTCTCTCGCACCACTCCCTCTCTCTCTCGCACCACTCCCTCTCTCTCTCGCCCCCCTCCCGCTCTCTCTCACCCCTCTCCCTCTCTCTCTCGCACCCCCACCCTCTCTCTCTTGCCCCCCTCCCTCCCTCTCTCTCTCTTGCCCACCTCACCCTCTCTCTCGCCTACACTCTGTCTCAACTTCCTTCTCTGTCTCGCCTGCCCCATCACGCCCTCTCTCTCTAGCCCCCCTCTCTCTCTCTCTCGCCGTCCTCCCTCTCTCTCGTCCCCCTCCCTCTCTCTCTCATGCCCGCTCCCCTCTCTCTCTCGCCCCTCTCCTTCTCTCGTCCCTCTCCCTCTCTCTCTCGCCCCCTCCCTTTCTCTCTCGCACTCCTCTCTCCCCTCTCTCTCACCGCCTTCCCTCTCTCGACCCCTACCTCTCTCTCTCATTCCCCTCCCTCACTCCCTCGCCCCCTCTCTCTCGCCCCTTTCTCTCTCGCCCTATTCCCTCTTCTCTCAGCCCGCTCCCTCTCTCTCTCACCCCCCTCCTTCTCTCGTCCCTCTCCCTTTCTCTCGCCCCCTCCCTTTCTCTATCGCACTCCTCTCTCCACTCTCTCTCACTCCCCTCCCTCTCTCGTCCCCTTCCTCTCTCTCTCATCCCCCTCCGTCACTCACTCGCCCCCTCTCTCTCGCCCCTCCCTCTCTCGTACCCCTCCCTTTCTGTCTCGCCCCTCCATCTCTCGCCCTCCTCCTTCTTTCTCTCTCGCCCTCTCTCCCTCTCGTCCAACTCCCTCTCTCTCTCTCATGCCTGCTCCCTCTCTCTCTCATGCCCCCTCCCTCTCTCTCTCTCTCGCCCCCTCCCCTCTCTCTCTCGTCCCCTCCTTCTCACGTTCCTCTCCCTCTCTCTCACCCCCACTCTCTCTTTCGCTCTCTTCCCTCTCTATGTTGCCCCACTCCCTCTCTCTCGCCCCTCTCCCTCTCTCTCTCGACCCCTCCCTCGCTTTCTCGCATTCCTCCCTCGCTCTCTCTCTCCCCATTCCTCTCTCTCTCTCTCTCCCCCTCCCTCTCTCTCTCACACACTCCCTCTCTCTCTCACTTCCCTCTCGCTCTCGACACTATCTCTGTCTACCTCCATCTCTCTCTCGCCTCCCCTCTCTATCGCCCCCTCTCTCTCTCGCCCCCATCGCTCTCTCTCTTGTCCCCCACACTCTCTCACTTGCCCCCCTCCCTCTCTCTCTTGCCGCCTCCCTCTCTCTCTCGCCCTACACCCTCTCTCTCTCGCCCACTCCCTCTCTCTCTCTCGCCCTCCTCCCTCTCCCTCTCGCGCCCTCTCTCTCTCTCTCTCTCACATCCCCCTCTCTCTCTCGCTCCCTCTCTCTCGCACCACTCCCTCTCTCTCTTGCACCACTCCCTCTCTCTCTCTCTCTCTCTCTCACCCCCCTCTCTCTCTCTCCCTCTCTCTCACACCTCCCTCTCTCTCTCGCACCACTCCCTCTCTCTCTTGCCCCCCTCCCGCTCTCTCTCACCGCTCTCCCTCTCTCTCTCGTCCCCCCACACTCTCTCTCTTGCCCCCCTCCCTCCATCTCTCTCTCTTGCCCACCTCACCCTCTCTCTCGCCTACACTCTGTCTCTACTTCCTTCTCTCTCTCGCCTCCCCCCATCGCGCCCTCTCTCTCTAGCCAACCTCTCTCTCTCTTTCGCCATCCTCTCTCTCTCTCGTTCCCCTCCCTCTCTCTCTCATGCCCGCTCCCCTCTCTCTCTTGCCCCTCTCCTTCTCTCATCCCTCTCCCTCTCTCTCTCGCCCCCTCCCTTTCTCTCTCGCACTCCTCTCTCCCCTCTCTCTCACCGCCCTCCCTCTCTCGTCCCCCTACCTCTCTCTCTGATCCCCCTCCCTCACTCCCTCGCCCCCTCTCTCTCGCCCCTCTCTCTCTCGACCCCTCCCTCTCTCTCTCGCCCCCGCACTCTCTCTCTCTTACCCTATTCCCTCTCTCTCTCAGCCCGCTCCCTCTCTCTCTCGCCCCCCTCCTTCTCTCGTCCCTCTCCCTCTCTCTCTCGCTCCCTCCCTTTCTCTATCGCACTCCTCTCTCCCCTCTCTCTCATCCCCCTCCCTCACTCCCTCGCCCCCTCTCTCTCGCCCCTCCCTCTCTCGTACCCCTGCCTTTCTGTCTCGCCCCTCCATCTCTCGCCCTCCTCCCTCTTTCTCTCTCGCCCTCTCTCCCTCTCGTCCAACTCCCTCTCTCTCTCTAATGCCCGCTCCCTCACTCTCTCATGCCCCCTCCCTCTCCCTCTCTCTCGCCCCTCTCCCTCTCTCTCTCGCCCTCCTCCCTCTCTCTCTCGTCCCCTCCCTCTCTCTCTGACCTCCTCCTACTCTCATCCCTCTGCCTCTCTCTCTCGACCCCTCCCTCGCTTTCTCGAATTCCTTCCTCTCTCTCTCTCCCAATCCCTCTCTCTCTCTCTCTCTCCCCCTCCCTCTCTCTCTCACACACTCCCTCTCTCTCTCACTTCCCTCTCTCTCTCGCCACGATCTCTCTCTACCTCCATATCTCTCTCGCCTCCCCTCTCTATCGCCCTCTCTCTCTCTCGCCCCCCTCGCTCTCTCTCACCCTCCTCGCTCTCTCTCTCTCGTCCCCCTCGCTCTGTCTCTCTCATGCCCGCTCCCCTCCCTCTCTCGTCCCCCTCCTTCTCTCGTCCCTCTCCCTCTCTCTCTCTCGCCCCCTCCCACTCTTTCTCGCAATCCTCCCTCTCTTTCTCGCCCCTCCCTCTCTCTCTCGCCCTCTATCTCTCTCTCTCTCTCTCTCTCTCTCGCCCCGTCCCTCTCCCGTCCCCCTCCCTCTCTCTCTCTCTCTCGTCCCCCGCCCTCTCTCTCTTTCTCCCCTCACTCTCTCTCTTGCCGCCTCCCTCTCTCTCTCTCTCGCCCTCCTCCCTCTCTCTCTCGCGCCCTCCCTCTCGCTCTCCCTCTCGCGCCCACCCTCTCTCTCTCTCTCTCTCACCCCTCTCTCTCTCTGTCTCCCTCTCTCTCGCACCACTCACTCTCTCTCTCGCCCCTCTCCCTCTCTCTCTCGCCCCCCACCCTCTCTCACTTGCCCCCCTCCCTCCCTCTCTCTCTCTTGCCCACCTCACCCTCTCTCTCGCCTACCCTCTGTCTCTACTTCCTTCTCTCTCTCGCCTCACCACATCGCGCCCTCTCTCTCTAGCCCCCCTCTCTCTCTCTCGCCGTCCTCCCTCTCTCTCTCGTCCCCCTCCCTCTCTCTCTCATGCCCGATCTCCTCTCTCTCTCTCCCACCCTCCTTCTCTCGTCCCTCTCCCTCTCTCTCTCGCCCCCTCCCTTTCTCTCTCGCACTCCTCTCTCCCCTCTCTCTCACCCCCCTCCCTCTCTCGTCCCCCTACCTCTCTCTCTCATCCCCCTCCCTCACTCCCTCGCCCCCTCTCTCTCGCCCCTCTCTCTCTCGCCCCCCTCTCTCTCGCCCCCCTCCCTTTCTCTCTCGCCCCCTCCCTCCCTCTCTCGCCCGCTTCCCTCTCTCTCTCAGCCCGCTCCCTGTCTCTCTCACCCTGTCCCTCTTCCTCTCGCCCCCTCTCTCTCACACACCCCTCCCTCTCTCTCTCCCTCTCCCTCTCTCTCTCACACCCACCCTCCCTCTCACCCACTCTCCCTCTTTCTCTCAGCCCCTCCCCTCTGTCTCTCGTCCCCCACCCTCACTCACACCCCCCTCCATCTTACTCTCTCTCGGCCCTCTCCCTCTCTCTCTCACCCCCCACCCTCTCTCTCTTGTCCCAATCCCTCTCTCTCACCCCACTCCCTCTCTCTCTCGCCCCCTCCTCCTCTCTCTCGCCCACCCTCTCTCTCTACCTCTCCTTCTCTCTCTCACCTTCCCCCCTCGCAACACACCCTCTCGCCCACCTCCCTCTCTCTCTCTCTCTCGCCCCCCTCTCTCTTGCTCTCCTTTCTCTCTCTCTGTCTCTCTCGCCCCTAACTCTATCTCTCGCCACTCTCCCTCTCTCTCTATCACATGCCTCCTCCCACTCCCTCTAGCCCCCCTCCCTCTCTCTCTCACTCTCGCCCCCTCCCAGTCATTCTCTCTCAGCCCCTCCCTCTCTCGTCCCCCTCCCTCTCTCTCTCATGCCCACTCCTTCTCTTTCTCATGCCCCTCCCTCTCTCTCTCTCGCCCCCCACCCTCTCTCTCTCACCCCCTCCTTCTCACGTTCCTCTCCCTCTCTCTCGCCCCTCTCTCTCTCTCGCCCTCCTCCGTCTCTCTCTCTCGCCCCACTCCCTCTCTCTCTCGCCCCTCCCACTCTCTCTCTCGCCCCCTCCCTCCCTCTATCTCTCACCCCCTCTCTCTCTGGCCCCTCCCTCCCTCTCACTCCCTCTCTCTCTCGCCCCCTCCCCCTCTCTCTCACCCCCCTCCTACTCTCGTCTCTCTCCCTCTCTCTCTCGACACCTCCCTCGCTCTCTCGCATTTCTCCCTCTCTCTCTCCCCCTCCCTCTCTCTCTCTCTCCCCCTCCCTCTCTCTCTCACGCCCTCCCTCTCTCTCTCGCTTTCCTCTCTCTCTCGCCCCATCTCTCTCTCTCTCTCGCCCCCCTCCCTCTCTCTCTCACCCCCTTTCTCTCTCGTCCCTGTCCCTCTCTCTCTCTTGCCCACCTCCCCCTCTCTCTTGCCCACCATCTCTCTCTACCTCCTTCCCTCTCTCTCGCCTCCCCCCCTCAATGGCCACCCCCCTCTCTCTCGCCCCCTTGCTCTCTCTCACCCTCCTCGGTATCTCTCTCGCCCCCTCCCTCTCTCTCTCGCCCCCATCTCTCTCTCTCTCTGTCGCCCCGTCTCTCTCCCGTCCCCCTCTCTCTCTCTCTCTCTCTCTCTCTCTCTCGCCCCACCTCCCTCTCTCTCTAACCCCTTCCCTCTCTCAAACCTTCCCTCTCTCGCTCTCACCGTCCTCCCTCCCTCTCACTCTCGCTCCCCACCCTCTCTCTCTTGTCGCCCCCTCCCACTTTCTCTCTCACTCCATCCCCTGCTCTTTCTCGTCCCCTATCTCTCTCTCTGTCTCTCTCTCTCTCTCTCTCTCTCACCCCTCTCTCTCACCCCCTCCCTCTCTGTCTCTGGCCTCTCTCTCTCTCTCTCTCTCGCTCCTTCCTTCTGTCTGTCTCGCCCCCTCGCACATCACCCTCCCTCACTCTCTCGTCCCCCTCCCTTTCTCTCTCGCCCCCCTCTCTCGACACCCCACTCTTGTCCCCCTCCCTCTCTCTCTCTCACCGACCTCTCTCTCTCTGTCTCATCCCCCTCCCTCTCTGTCTCGTCCCCCTCCCTCTCTCTCGCGCCCCCTCTTTCTCACATCCCCTCCCTGTCTTTCTCTCGCCGCCCTCTCTCTCTCGCCCCCTCCCTCTCTCATGCTCGCCCCCTCCCTCTCTCTCGTCCACTTCCCTCTCTCTCTCTCACCCCCCCACCCTCCCTCTCTCTTGACCCCCTCCCTCCCTCTCTGTCACCCCCCACCCCTCTCTCTCGTCCCCCTCCCTCGCTCTCTCACCCCCCACCATCCCTCTCTCTCTTCCCCTCACTCCCTCTCTCTGTCACCCCTGCCCCTATCTCTCTCACCCCCCTCACTCTTTCGCCCCCTCCCTCTCTCTCGTCCCCCTCCCTCTCTCTCGACCCCTCCCTCTCTCTCTCACCCCTCCCTCTCTCTCTCACGTCCCACCCTCCCTCTCTGTCGACCCCCTCCCTCCCTCTCTCTCTCACCCCCCATCTCTCTCTCGTCCCCCTCCCTCTCTCTCATCCCCCTCCCTCTCTCTCGTCCCCCTCCCTCCTTCTCTCATCCCCCTCCCTCTCTCTCTCACGTCCCCCTCCCTCTCTCTCTCGCCCCCTCCCTCTCTCTGTCTCACCCCCCACCCTCCCTCTCTCTTCACCCCCTCCCTCACTCTCTCTCTCGCCCCCCTCTCTCTCGCGCCCTCCCTCTCTCTCGACCCTCCCTCTCTCTCATTTCCCTCCCTCTCTCGTCCCACTCCCTCTCTCTCATGTCCCCTCGCTCTCTCGCACCCCTCCCTCTCTCTATAGGCACCTCCCTCTCTCTCTCTCTCTCTCACCTCCTCCCTCCCTCTGTCTCGCCCCCTCCCTCTCTCTCGTCCACCTCCCTCTCTCTCTCTCTCGCCCCCCACCATTCACTCTCTCCCCCCTCTCTCTCTCTCGCCCCCTCTCTCTCTCTCGTCCCCCTCCCTCTCTCTTTCGCTCCCCTCCCTCTCTCTCTCTCTCTCTCACCCCCTCCCCCTCTATCTCTCTCGTCCCCCTCCCTCTCTCTCGTCCCCCTCCCTCTCTCTTGTACCCCCCTCACTCTCGACCACTCCCTCTCTCTCTCTCACCCCCCCTCCCTCTCGCTCTCGCCCCCGTCCCTCTCTCTCTTGCCCCCTCCCTCTCTCTCTTGACCCTCCCTCTCTCTCGTTCCCCTCCCTCTCTTCGTCTCCCCCCTCTCTCTCGCATCCCTCCCTCTCTCTATCGGCCCCCTCCCTCTCTCTCTCACTCCCTCCCTCCCTCTGTCTCGCTCCCTCACTCTCTCTCACCCCTTCCTCTCTCGCTTGACCCACCCTCTCTCTCGTCCCCCACCCTCTCTCTCGTCTCCCCTCTCTCTCGCACCCCTCCCTCTCTCTCTCGCCCCCTCCCTCGCTCTCTCTCACCCCACACCCTCCCTCTCTCTCGACCCCCTCCCTCACTCTCTCTCTCGCCCCCCTCTCTCTCGCCCCCTCCCTCTCTCTCTCGACCCTCCCTCTCTCTCGTTCCCCTCCCTGTCTCTCATCCCCCTCCCTCTCTTCGTCTTCCACTCTCTCTCTCGCACCCCTCCCTCCCTCTGTCTCGCTCGCTCACTCTCTCTCGCCCCCTCCCTCCCTCTCTCTCGCCCCCCTCCGTTTCTCTTTCTCTCAACCCCTCCTTCTCTCTCTCGCTCCCCTCCCTCTCTCTCTCCCGCCCCTCACTCCGTCTGTCTCTCTCTCTCTATCGCCCACCTTCCTCTCTCTCGTCTCCCTCCCTCATTCTCGCACACCCCTCCCTCTCTCTCTCATCCCCCCTCCCTCTCGGCCCCCTCCCTCTCTCTTGCCCCCCTCACTCGTCACCCTCCCTCACTCTCTCATCCACCTCCCTTTGTCTCTCGCCCCCCTCTCTCTCGCCGCCCTTCTCTTGTCCCCCTCCCTCTCTCTCTCTCTCGCCACCCTCTCTCTCTCTCTCTCACTCTCTCTCTCTCTCTCTCTCTCTCAGTGTCCCGTCCCCCTCCCTCTCTGTCTCGTCCCCCTCCCTCTCTGTCTCGTCCCATCCCTCTCTCTCATCCCCCCCACTTTCGACCACTCCCTCTCTCTCTCTCGCCCCCCTCCCTCTCGCTCTCGCCCCCATCCCTCTCTCTCTCGTCCCCCTCCCTCTCTCTCTCGCCCCCTCCCTCTCTCTCTCTCTCTCACCCCCCACCCTCCCTCTCTCTCGATCCCCTCCCTCACTCTCTCTCTCGCCTCCCTCTCTCTCGCCCCCTCCCTCTCTCTCTTGACCCTCCCTCTCTCTCGTTCCCCTCCCTCTCTCTCATCCCCCTCCCTCTCTCTCTCGTCCCCCTCCCTCTTTCTCTCTCTCGCCACCCTCTCTCTCTCTCACTCTCTCTCTCTCTCTCAGTGTCCCGTCCCCCTCCCTCTCTGTGTCGTCCCCCTCCCTCTCTGTCTCGTCCCCTCCCTCTCTCTCGTCCCCCCCACTTTCGACCACTCCCTCTCTCTCTCTCGCCCGCTCCCTCTCGCTCTCGCCCCCGTCCCTCTCTCTCTGTCTCGTCCCCCTCCCTCTCTCTCTTGCCCCCTCACTCTCTCTCTCTCTCACCCCCCACCCTCCCTCTCTCTCTACCCCCTCTCACTCTCTCTCTCGCCTCCCTCTCTCTCGCCCCCTCCCTCTCTCTCTTGACCCTCCCTCTCTCTCGTTCCCCTCCCTCTCTCTCATCCCCCTCCCTCTCTTTCTCGTCCCCCTCCCTTTCTCTCTCGCCCCCTCTCTCTCTCTCACCCCCCACCCTCCCTCTCTTTCAACCTCTCTCTCTCTCTCACTCCCTCCATCTCTCTCTCTTGTCCCCCTCCCTCTCTCTCTCTCTCGCCCCCCCTCTCTCGCTCCCTCCCTCTCTCTCTCGGCCCTCCCTTTCTCTCTCGTCCCCTCCCTCTCTCTCGTCCCGCTCTCACTCTCGACACCTCCCTCTCTCTCTCGCCCCCATCCCTCTCTCTCCCATCCCCCTCCCTCTCTCTCTCGCCCCTCCCTCACTCTCTCTCACCCCCCACCCTCTCTCTCGTTCCGCTCCCTCTTTCGTCACCCTCCGTCTCTCTCTCGCCCGCCCTCCCATTCTCTCTCTCTCGTTCCCCTACCCCACTTTCTTGCCCCCTCCCTCTCTCACCCTCCTCGCTCTCTCTCTCACACCCCCTCACTCTCTCTCTCACCCTCCTTCCCTCTCTTGCCCCCATCCGTCTCTCTCACCACTCCTTCTCTCTCTCTCTTGCCCCCTTCATTCTGTCTCTCTCACCCCCTCTCTCTCTCCCCTCCCTCTCTCTCTCTCACACTCCTCCCTCTCTCTGTCAAGCCCCCTCCCTCTGTCTCTCTTGCGCCTCCCTCTCTCTCGTCCGCCTCCCTCTCTCTCTCTTGCTCCCCTCCGTCTCTCTCTCTCTCTCACCCCCTCCCTCTCTCTCTCGCTTCCCTCCCTCTCTCTCTCCCACCCCCCTCCCTCATTCTCGCATCGCCCTCCCTCTCTCTCTCTCATCCCACCCCTCTCTCTCGGCCCCCTCCCTCTCTCTTGCCCCCCTCACTCATCACCCTCCCTCACTCTCTCATCCCCCTCCCTTTTTCTCTTGCCCCCTTTCTCTCGCCCCCTTCTCTTGTCCCCCTCCCTCTCTCCCTCTCTCACTGTCCCGTCCCCCTCCCTCTCTGTCTCGTCCCCCTCCCTCTCTGTCTCGTCCCCCTCCCTCTCTCTCGTCCCCTCCCTCTCTGTCTCTCGCTGCCCTCTCTCTTGCCCCCCTCCCTCTCTATCTCATCCCCTTCCCACTCTCTCTCCTCCCCTCCCTCTCTCTTTCGCCTCTCTCACTCTCTCTCGCCCCCCTCCCTCTTTCTCTTTCCCCTACCTCTTTCACTCGTCCTCCTCCCCCTCTCTCTCATCTCCCTCCCCTCTCTCTCGTCCCCCTCCCTCTCTCTCTCTCGTCCCCCTCCCTCTCTGTCTCGTCCCCCTCCCTCTCTGTCTCGTCCCCTTCCCTCTCTGTCTCGTCCCCCTCCCTCTCTGTCTCGTCCCCCTCCCTCTCCCTCTCGTCCCCCTCCCTCTGTCTCTCGCCCCCCCTCTCTCTCTCTCTCACGCCCCACTCTCACTGTCTCTCACCCCCTCCCCCTCTCTCTCTCCTCCCCCTCCCTCCCTCTCTCTCTCGCCCCCCTCTCTCTCGCCCCTCCCTCTCTCTCGTCTCCCCTCTCTCTCGAACACCTCCCTCCCTCTCTCGACCCCCTCCCTCTCTCTGTCGTCCACCTCCTTCTCTTTCTCTCGCCCCTTCCCTCTCTTTCTCGCCGCCTCCCTCTCTCTCTCTCGCCCCCCCTCCCTCTCTCTCTCTCTCGCCCACCACCCTCTCTCTCATCTCCCACCCCTCTCTCTCGGCTCCCTCTTATCTCTTGCCCCCTCCCTCTCTCGCTCGTCACCCTCCCTCACTCTCTCGCCCCCTTGCACTCTCTCTCGCCACCCTTCCTCTCTCTCTCGCGACCTTCCCTCTCTCTCTCGCCCACTCCCTCTCTCTTTCTCGCCCCCATCACCCTATCTCACTCGCCACATCCCTCTTCTCTCAGCCCCCTCTGCCTCTCTCTCGCACGCCCATCCCCTCTCTCTCTCTTGCCTCCATCCCTCTCTCTCTCGTCCCCACCTCGCTCAACACTCCTCTCTCTCTCACCCCCCTCTCTCTCTTGCCTCCCCTTATCTCTCTCGCCTCCCTCCCTCTATGTCGTCCTCCTCCCTCACTCTCTCACCCCTCTCTCTCTCTTGTCCCCCCCCGTCTTGCCTCTGCCTCTCTCTCTCGCCCCCCTCCCTGTCTCTCTCTCGCCCCTCTCTCTCGCCCCCTCCCACTATCTCTCTCACTCCATCCCCTGCTCTCTCTCGTCCCCTATCTCTCTCTCTCTCTCTCTCTCTCTCTCAAACCCCCCTCTCTCTCGCCCCCTCCCTCTCTGTCTCTGGCCTCTCTCTCTCTCTCTCTCGCTCCTTCCTTCTGTCTGTCTCGCCCCCTCGCACATCACCCTCCCTCACTCTCTAGTCCCTCTCCCTTTCTCTCTCGCCCCTCTCTCTCGACACCCCTCTCTTGTCCCCCTCCCTCTCTCTCTCTCACCGACCTCTCTCTCTCTGTCTCATCCCCCTCCCTCTCTGTCTCGTCCCCCTCCCTCTCTCTCGCGCCCCCTCTTTCTCTCATCCCCTCCCTCTCTTTCTCTCGCCGCTCTCTCTCTCTTGCCCCCCTCCCTCTCTCTCTCGCCACCCTCTCTCTCTCTCTCTCACTGTCCCATTCCCCTCCCTCTATGTCTCGTCCCCCTCCCTCTCTGTCTCATCCCCCTCCCTCTCTCTCGCGCCCCCTCTTTCTCTCATCCCCTCCCTCTCTTTCTCTCGCCACTCTCTCTCTCTTGCCCCCCTCCCTCTCTCTCTCGCCACCCTCTCTCTCTCTCTCACTGTCCCATTCCCCTCCCTCTATGTCTCGTCCCCCTCCCTCTCTGTCTCGTCCCCCTCCCTCTCTCTCGCGCCCCCTCTTTCTCTCATCCCCTCCCTCTCTTTCTCTCGCTGCTCTCTCTCTCTTGCCCCCCTCCCTCTCTCTCTCGCCACCCTCTCTCTCTCTCACTGTCCCATCCCCCTCCCTCTATGTCTCGTCCCCCTCCCTCTCTGTCTCGTCCCCCTCCCTCTCTGTCTCGTCCCCCTCCCTCTCTCTCGTCCCCTCCCTCTCTGTCTCTTGCTGCCCTCTCTCTTGCCACCTCCCTCTCTCTCTCATCCCCTTCCCACTCTCTCTCCTCCCCTCCCTCTCTCTTTCGCCTCTCTCACTCTCTCTCGCCCCCCTCCCTCTTTCTCTCACCCCCTACCTCTTTCACTCGTCCTCCTCCCCCTCTCTCTCCTCCCCCTCCCTCCCTCTCTCTCGCCCCCACTCTCTCGCCCCCTCCCTCTCTCTCGTCTCCCCTCTCTCTCGTCCCCCTCCCTCTCTCTCTCGCCCCTCCCTCTCTCTCTCGTTCCCCCTCCCTCTCTCTCTCTCATCCCCCTCCCTCTCTCGCTCGTTGCCTCTCTCTATCTCTCGCCCCCACTCCCTCTCTCTCGTCCCCCTCCCTCTCTCTCTCTCGCCCCCTCTCTCTCTCTCACCCCCCACCCTCCCTCTCACTCGACCCACTCCCTCTCTCTCTTTCACTCCCTCCCCTTTTCTCTCTCAACCCGTCCCTCTCTCTCTCGCCCCCTCCTCTCGCCCCCTCCCTCTCTCTCTCGATCCTCCCTCTCTCTCGTCCCCTCCCTCTCTCTCATTCCCCCTTTTACTCTCGACCCCTCCCTCTCTCTCTCGCACCCGTCACTCTCTTTCTCGCCCCCGTCCCTCTCTCTCTCATCCCCCTCCCTGTCTCTCTCGCCCCTCCCTCTCTCTCTCTCTCATAACCCCTCCCTCTCTCTCGTTCCATTTCCTCTCTCTCGTCGCCTTCCTTCTCTTACGTCCACCCCTCTCTCTCGCAACCCTCCCTCTCTCTCTCGGCCCCCTCCTGGTCTTTCTCTTGCCCCCTCCCTCTCTTTCTCGCCCCCTCCCACTCTCTCTCCCCTCACCCTCTCTGTTTCGTGTCACACTCCCTCTCTCTCTCACCACCTCCCCCTCTCTCTCTCTCTCACCCTTCCTCTCTCGCTCTCATCCCCGTCCGTCTCTGTCCCTCTATCGTCCCCCTCCCTCTCCCTCTCTCACACCCATCCCTCTCTCTCTCGTCCACCTCCCTCCCTCCCTCTCTCTCTTGCCCGCCCTCCCATTCTCTCTCTCGTCCCCTACCCCTCTCTCTTGCCCCCCTCCCTCTCTCACCCTCCTCGCTCTCTCTCACACCCCCTCCCTCTCTCTCTCTAACCCTCCTTCCCTCTCTGGCCCCCTCCCTCTCTCTCACCCCTTCCTTTCTCTCTCTCTCTCACCCCCTTCATTCTCTCTCTCTCGCCCTCTCTCTCTCTCCCCCTCCCTCTCTCTCTCTCACACTCCTCCCTCTCTCTGTCAACCCCCCTCCCTCTGTCTCTCTTGCGCCTCCCTCTCTCCCCCCCTCCCTCTCTCTCGTCCCCCTCCCTCTCTCTCGCACCGCTCCCTCTCTCTCTCGACCCCCTCCCTCTCTCTCGACCCCATCACTCTCTCTCTCGTTCCCCTCTCTCTCGTACCCCTCCCTCTCTCTCGCCACCCTCCCTCTCTCTCTCAGCCCCCTCCCACACTCTCTCGCCCCTCTCTCTCTCGCCCCTCTCTCTCTCTCTAACGCCCCTCCCTCTCTCTATCTCTCACCCCCCCTCTCTCTCTCGCCCCCTCCCTCTCCCTCTCTCTCACCCCCTCACACTCTCTCTCTCGCCCCTCCCTCTCCCTCTCTCGCCCCCTAACTCGCTCTCTCTCTCGCCCTCTCCCTCTCTCTCTCTCTCACCCCCTCTCTCTCTCACCCCCTCCCTCTCTCTCTCTCGCTTCCTCCATCTCTCTCTCACCCCTCCCTCTCTCTCTGGACCCCTCCCTCTCTCTCTCGCCCCCCCTCTCCCTCTCTCCCCCTCCCTCTCTCTTGCCCGAACCCTCCCTCTCTCTCTCACCCCACTCCCTCTCTCTTTCACCCCTCCCTCTCTCTCTCATCTCCTCCCTCTCTCCCTCACCCTCTCACACACCTTTCTCTCCTTTGTGCACTCTCTCTCTCTCTCTCGCTCGTCCCTCTCTCAACCTTCTCTCTCTTGACCCTCTCTCTCTCGACCCACATTTCTCTTTCTCTCGACCCTCTCTTCTCTCTCTCTCTCTTCCTCTCTCACTCTCTCGCCCCCTCCCTCTCTCTCTCACTCTCTCTCCCCTCACCCTCTCTCTTTCGCGTTACACTCCCTCTCTCTCTCACCCTTCCTCTTTCGCTCTCGTCCCCCTCCGTCTCTCCCTCTATCGTCCCCCTCCCTCTGCCTCTCACACCCCCATCCCTCTCTCTCTCGCCCGCCCTCCCATTCTCTCTCTCGTCCCCTACCCCTCTCTCTTGCCCCCCTCCCTCTCTCACCCTCCTCGCGCTCTCTCTCACACCCTCTCCCTCTCTCTCTCTAACCCTCCTTCCCTCTCTTGCCCCCCTCCCTCTCTCTCACCCCTCCCTCTCTCTCTCTCACCCCCTTCATTCTCTCTCTCTCTCACCCTCTCTCTCTCTCCCCCTCCCTCTCTCTCTCTCACACTCCTCCCTCTCTCTGTCAACCCCCCTCCCTCTGTCTCTCTTGCGCCTCCCTCTCTCTCGCCCCCTCCCTCTCTCACGTCCCCGTCCCTCTCTCTCACACCGCTCCCTCTCTCTCTCGACCCCCTCCCCCTCTCTCTCTCTCGTCCCCATCACTCTCTCTCTCGTTCCCCTCTCTCTCGTACCCCTCCCTCTCTCTCTCGCCCCCCTATCGCTCTCTCTCAGCCCCCTCCCACTCTCTCTCGCCTCTCTCTCTCTCTCTCGCCCCCTCTCTCTCTCTATATCGCCCCTCCCTCTCTCTATCTCTCACACCCCTCTTTCTCTCTCGCCCCCTCCCTCTCCCTCTCTCTCACCCCCTCACTCTCTCTCTCTCGCCCTCCCTTTCCCTCTCTCGGTCCCTCCCTCTCTCTCTCTCTCGCCCTCTCCCTCTCCCTCTCTCTCACCCCCTCTCTCACCCCCTCCCTCTCTCTCTCTCGCTCCGTCCATCTCTCTCTCACCCCTCCCTCTCTCTCTGGACCCCTCCCTCTCTCTCTCGCCCCCCTCTCTCTCTCTCCCCCTCCCTCTCTCTTGCCCGAACCCTCTCTCTCTCTCTCACCCCACTCCCTCTCTCTTTCACCCCTCCCTCTCTCTCTCATCTCCTCCCTCTCTCCCTCACCCTCTCACACACCTCTCTCTCCTTTGTGCACTCTCTCTCTCTCTCTCGCTCATCCCTCCTCTCTACCTTCTCTCTCTTGACCCTCTCTCTCTCGACCCACATTTCTCTCACGACCCTCTCTTCTCTCTCTCTCTCTCTCTTCCTCTCTCACTCTCTCGCCCCCTCCCTCTCTCTCTCTCTCTTGCCCCCTCCCTCTCTCTCTCGCTCCCTCCATCTCTCTCTCTCACCCCCTCCCTCTCTCTCTCCCCTCACCCTCTCGCTTTCGCATGACACTCCCTCTCTCTCTCACCCCCCCTTCCTCTCTCCCTCGTCCCCCTCCGTCTCTCTCTCTCTAGTCCTCGTCCCCCTCTCTCTCCCTCTCTCACCCCATCCCTCTCTCTCTCGTCCACCTCCATCCCTCCCTCTCTCTCTCGCCCGCCCTCCCATTCTCTCTCTCGTCCCCCTACCCCTCTCTCTCGCCCCCCTCCCTCTCTCACCCTCCTCTCTCTCTCTCTCACACCCCACCTTCCCTCTCTCTCGACCCACTCCCTCTCTCTCTCTCTCTCTCTCACTTCCTCCCCCCTCTCTCTCAGCCCCCTCCCTCTCTCTTGCCCCCTCTCTCTCTCGCTCGTCACCCTCCCTCACTCTCTCGTCCCCCTCCCTTTCTCTCTCGACACCCCCTCTCTTGTCCCCCTCCCTCTCTCTCTCATCCCCTCCCACTCTCTTTCATCCCCATCCCTCTCTGTCTCGCCTCCCTCGCTCTCTCTCGCCCCCTTCCTCTCTCATGCTCGCCCCCTCCCTCTCTCTCTCTCGTCCCCTACCCCTCTCTGTCGTCCCCCCTCTCTCTCTCGTCCCTCCCTCTCTCTCTCGTCCCCCTCCCTCTCTCTCTCGTCCACCTCCCTCTCTCTCTCGTTGCCTCCCTCTCGCTCGTCCCCCTCCCTCTCTCTCTCTCGCCCCCTCCCTCTCTCTCGTCCCCCTCCCTCTCTCTCTCTCGCCCCCTCTCTCTCTCACCCCCCACCCTCCCTCTCTCTCGACCCCCTCTCTCTCTCACTCCCTCCTCCTCTCTCTCTCTCTCGTCCACCTCTCGCCCCCTTCCTCTCTCTCTCGACCCTCCCTCTCTCTTTTCCACTCCCTCTGTCTCGTCCCCCTCTCACTCTCGACCCCTCCCTCTCTCTCTCGCCCCCGTCTCGCTCTCTCTCATCCCCTCCTTCTCTCTCTCGACCCTCCCTCTCTCTCTCTCTCACCCCCCACCCTCTCTCTCGTTCCCCTCCCTCTCTCTCATCCCCCCTCCCTCTCTTACGTCCCGCCCTCTCTCTCGCAAACCTCCCTCTGTCTCTCGGCCTCCTCCCTGTCTTTCTCTTGCCCCCTCCCTCTCTTTCTCGCCCCCTCTCTCCCTCTCTCTCCCCTCACCCTCTCTCTTTCGCGTCACACTCCCACTTTCTCTCACCCCCTCCCTCTCTCTCTCGTCCCCCTCCATCTCTCTCTCTCTCTATCATCCCCCTCCCTCTCCCTCTCTCACCCCCATCCCTCTCTCTCTCGTTCATCTCCCTCCCTCCCTCTCTCTCTTGCCCGCCCTCCCATTCTCTCTCTCGTCCCCCTACCCCTCTCTCTTGCCCACCTCCCTCTCTCACACTCCTCGCTCTCTCTCTCACACCCCCTCCCTCTCTCTCTCTCTCACCCTCCTTCCCTCTCTTGCCCCCTCCCTCTCTCTCATCCCTCCCTGTCTCTTTCTCTTGCCCCCTCTCTCTCTCTCCCCCCTCCATCTCTCTCTCACACTCCTCCCTCTCTCTGTCAACCCCCCTCCCTATGTCTCTCTTGCGCCTCCCTCTCTCTCGCCCCCTCCCTCTCTCTCGTCCCCATCCCTCTCTCTCTCGTTCCCCTCCCTCTCCCTCTCGTACCCCTCCCTCTCTTTCTCGCCCCCTCCCTCTCTCTCCCAGCGCCCTCCCACTCTCTCGCACGTCCCCCTCCCCCCTCTCTCGCCCATCTCTCTATCTCTCGCCCCCCTCCCTCTCGCTCTCTTTCTCGCCCCTCCCTCTCTCTCTCGCCCCCCTCTCTCTCTCCCCTCCCTCTCTCTTGCCCGAACCCTCCCTCTCTCTCTCACCCCGCTCCCCCTCTCTCTCGCCCCTCCCTCTCTCTCTCTCCTCTCCTCCCTCTCTCCCTCACTCTCTCGCACACACCTCTCTCCTTTGTGCGCTCTCTCTCTCTCTCGACCCTCTCTTCTCTCTCTCTCGACCTTCTCTTCTCTCTCTCTCTTCCTATATCACTCTCTCGTCCCCACCCCCCCCTCTCTCTCTCTCTCTCGCCCCGTCCCCCTCTCTCTCTCGCCCCCCTCCCTCTCTCTTTTGCGTCACACTCCCTCTCTCTCTCACCCCCCTTCCTCTCTCCCTCGTCCCCCTCCGTCTCTCTCTCTCTCATCCTCGTCCCCGTCCTTCTCCCTCTCTGAGCCCCATCCCTCTCTCTCTCATCCACCTCCCTCCCTCCCTCTCCCTCTCGCCCGCCATCCCATTCTCTCTCTCGTCCCCCTACCCTTTCGCTCACCCCCTGCCTCTCTCACCCTCCTCGCTTTCTCTCTCACATCCCCTCCCTCTCTCTTGACCCTCTCTCTCTCTCTCTCTCGACCCTATCTCAACCCTCTCTCTCTCGACCCTCTCTCGACCCTCTCTCTAGTCATCCCGCTTTCTTTTGCCCCCATCTCCCAACCCCTATCTCTCTCTGCCCTGTCTTTTTTTCTCTCTGGCCTCCTCTATTTCTCTTGCCCCCTTTCTCTCTCTCGTTGTCCCTCTCTCACTGTCTCTTTCTCTCTCTCGCCTTCTCCCTCGTCCCTGTCTCAGTCTCACTCTCTCTCTCTCTCGCCCGTCTCTCTCTCATTATCTCCTCCCGTGTGTCTCTCTCTCTCTCTCTTTCACCCTATCTCTCTCTGTCCCCCTTCTCGCTCTCCACCTCCCTTGGTGTCTCTCTCTTCCCACTTCCCTCTCTTTCCCTCTGACTTCATCTCTCTCTCCCTCCTGTCTCTCTCTCCCTCCCTCTCTGGTCCTTCCGTCTCCCTCTGACCCAGAGACTGGGGGTGTTTGCTGGTGAGGCTGCATGTGGGGGGTGGGGGTGAGATGTGGGAGGTGGGGCAAATGGGGTTGAGATCCAATTATGGGAGGGTGGCAGCGATGGCATGAGAGAGAGAGAGAGAGGGGGAGAGGGAAGAGTGGAGGCAGGTGGAGAAACTGGGGTTGTGGGTGTGTGTGTGTGTGTGAGAGAGAGAGAGAGAGGGAGATGAGGAGAGTTTTGAGAAAGAGTGTGTGGTGAAAGAGAGAGAGAGAGAGAGAGAGAGCGAGCGAGAGAGAATTGAGTAGAAAGAGTAGGGGAGAGGTAATGGAGAGGCCAGACTGCAGTGGGGGGACAGAGGGAGTTAAACCCAGCTCCTGAGCTCAGGGTGCGGTGCCCTCCCCTTCCCTGAGGACTAGGACTGGGGCTGAGTCTGTCTCTCTCCAGCTCAGCTTCTCCAACACAAAGACACACAACAACATCGGTCACTCTGCTGCTCGGCACGCTTTAATCAACATTTTTATTGGTTACAAATGGAAGTGATGGATACAGTCCGTGGGATGGTGCCTTTTCTCACTGGCCGTTGAGTTGTGAGACAAATTGAAATGTTTCCCTGTAACCCCTCTGTGGGATAAGGATGGATAAACCAGCGCTACCCTCAGTCTGTTACCACAGCGACAGGCTGCTCCATCGCTGAACCACTGAACTGAAATTAGAAAATCCCGGATGGATTGATTAATGAGGGAATTTGATGGATGGATGGATTTGGGTGAAGGGATATTTCAGCACATTCTTCAGCTGCTGCCTGAACTTAGTCTGGGTCACGGCATAAATCGCGGTGTTTGTGCAGCAACTGAGGAGCTGCAGCATGAAGCCCAATTCCTGCACAAAGGGATGGAGATACACAGACCGATACCCAAACTCATACATCCGTCTCCATATAGAATACAGCATTAACATTGACCATAACAGGATGAAATTGGCCGAGATTACAAACAGTAAAATCATGGATTTTTTTCGGTTTCTCATTTCAGTGTCAGACTGAGCGTCCCCATTGGTGTGAGCGCGGAGTCTCCTGCGGACTCTGCTGGTCACTAAAATGTGTCTGACGGTGAGAACATTGAGCAGCAGAATCAGGAGAAATGGGACACACGGGGTTAGAATGTGGTGGAGGGACTCGATTGTGGCCCAGACACTGGACAATAGAACAACGTATGTTCCAGCACAAAACCGGGGGGTGTTCCCCATCTGATACCGAGCCGTGACCATAAAATACCAGGAAATGTTCTTTAAACAGCTCAGCACAGTCACTGCTCCCAGAACCACAGCCGCCGTTTTCTCACTGCAATATTTACTTTTCAGCTTCTGGCAACAAATGGCCACACACCGATCAAAGGTGAAAGTGACGGTGAACCAGACAGAGCAGTCAGTGGCTGCATAAAGCAGGACGGCGTGGATATTACACACGGGGACGGAGTACAGGAAATGAAACTGTTCCCGATAAACAATGGTAATGTGTCTCAGGATCAGGTCGAGGATAATGACCAGGAGATCCGCCGCTGCCATGGCCCCCAGGTAACGTCTGACACATGGAGACAATCCACAATCTTTATAAAACAGGACATAGATGGTCACTACGTTAACTGTGAGGAAGGAAAACAAACCCATTATCCATCAGCCTGGAGGCAAAGAGACCCGGTTCATTGGGGACCCAGTGAGATTTTCAAATGTGTCCCTGTATTCAGGGATTTATGAAATAATTGGAGCTGGAATAACAAATGGGAAGGTCTAAATTACTGACAAAAATGTGACATAAACCACAAGAAACCCTCCCTCCCCAAACACACAGAGACACATCCATAAGGACAGATGGTTTCTAGAACATTCCCACACACTCGATCACTCGAGAGCAGACACAGGTCACTCCTTCCCAGTTCCTAATAAGGAGGGTGGAAACGTTGCTGTCCTGAAGGATTCTCTCCCAGTTTCCTGAAGACAACCGCAGTTTGGGAATTTCTGTATTTTGGTATAAGTTGTGGTCGATCTTGTGTCTTGGAGAAAGTTAAACGCGGGGAAAACTTATTCACCCCTTTAACTGCCTGAGGGGCCTTCGGAACAGTGTCTCCTTCTCCCTGAAACGGGATCTCATCCCTCAGGATCTTATCATTTGTTCAATTCACTGACGTCCGGCCATTCACAAACAATGTCAGGGACAGAACGTTCCGAGGAATATCAGTTATAGAATGTCAGGGACAGAATGTTCCAGGGAATGTCAGTTATACAATTTTCGGGACAGAATGTTCCGGGGAATATCAGTTATAGAATGTTGGGGACAGAAAGTTCTGGGGAATGTCAGTTATAAAATGTTGGGAACAGAACGTTCCGGGGAATGTCAGTTATAGAATGTTGGGAACAGAACGTTCCGGGGAACCCCTTGACCTGTCCATGACCTTTCGCACCTTCCCACCCCACCAAGATGATGTACTGTACCTGGACACACTATAACATTAATGGGGAGAGAGACGGAGGGTCCAATCACAGGAATGGGAACGAAAGGCATTGCCAGATCAGCTGAAATAGTTAGATATACCACATTCTCAATCCACCTCACAGAACCAGCCCAGACACCATACACCCAGAGGAGATATCTGTTCACCGTGGAACACTGTGTAGACCAGGCCAGTGTCCTGCTCAGTACAACTCAGCAATCTGTCCAGATTCATCCATTGCACTGGTCAATATAACCCAGCAATCTGTCCAGAGTGGAACACTGCACTGGTCAATACAATCCAGCAAATGGCCAGAGTGGAACACTGTGCAGATCAGATCAGGGCATTGATCTATAATGCCACATCACATGTCTGTCCAGCGCGGTGAGAAGTGCAGGCCACAGCAGTGCATTGATTGATCTATAAACCCAGATTAGGTATTTGTCCAGCACCGGGAGCTGTGTAGACCACAACAGGACATTATCTATAAACCTCAACCAGATAGTTTGATCAGCACAGCGACCTGAGCAGTGGTCACATGTGAATTAATCTGTAAACCAGGAGCAGTTACCCTCCCAGCATGTAGGACTGTCTACACCACCCCAGTGCATTGATCTGTAAACCAGGAGCAGTTACCCTCACAGCATGTAGGGCAGTGTACACCACCCCAATGCATTGATCTGTAACCAAGGAGCATGTACCTTCCCAGCATGTAGGATTGTGTACCCCACCCCAATGCATTGATCTGTAAACCAGGAGCAGTTACCCTCCCAGCATCTAGGACTGTGTACCCCACCCCAGTGCATTGATCTGTAACTCAGGAGCAGTTGCTCTCCCAGCATGTAGGACTGTGTACCCTACCCGAGTACATTGATGTGTAACCCAGGAGCAGTTAACCTCCCAGCATATAGGACTGTGTACCCCACCCCAGTAGATTGATCTGCAACCCAGGGTGAGTTAACCTTCCAGCATGTAGGACTGTGTACCCCACCCCAGTACATTGATGTGTAACCCAGGAGCAGTTACCCTCCCAGCATGTAGGACTGTGTACACTACCCCAGTTCATTGATGTGTATCCCAGGAGCAGTTAACCTCCCAGCATATAGGACTGTGTACCACACCCCAGTAGATTGATCTGCAACCCAGGGTGAGTTAACCTTCCAGCATGTAGGACTGTGTACCCCACCCCAGTACATTGATGTGTAACCCAGGAGCAGTTACCCTCCCAGCATGTAGGACTGTGTACACTACCCCAGTTCATTGATGTGTAACCCAGGAGCAGTTACCCTCCCAGCATGTAGGACAGTGTACCCCACCCCAGTGCATTGATCTGTAACCCAGGAGCAGTTACCCTCCCAGCATGTAGGACTGTGTACATCTCCCCAGTGCATTGAACTGTAACCCAGGAGCAGTTACCCTCCCAGCATGTAGGAGTGTGTACACCACCCCAGTGCATTGATCTGTAAACCAGGAGCAGTCACTTTCCCAGCATGTAGGACTGTGTACACCACCCCAGTGCATTGCTCAGTAACACTGTGTTAGATCCCTGCCCAGTGTGGGGAAACTTGCAGCCCGGGATGGAAGTGACAGGATGTGCAGCTCGCATCCATTTACAGCTCCAACTCTCCATTGTGCCCTAACAAGTGCGTGCTGTGGGTGTGAACATCACTGCCACAGAGATACAGAGATGGAGGGGGAATCAGTTTAAACAATAACAAATTGCAGTTAATCTGCTGTTGGATGGCAGTGGTTCTCCCTCTATATTCAAATGCTGCGTTTATTTACTTCCCATGATACAATAGTTCTCATAATTTGATTGATTTCCAGGTTTCCAAACAATAATATTCAAATTCCATTGGCTTCGGATATTCTGAGCATTACTTAAATCTTTGATTGCATTTGAATTGCTGTCAAAACAGCAATCAAAACTCAGGCTTCCATTTCCCAGCTAATTGTTCCATGTGGAACAGTCTGACCTTTAGCTGGCATCTGTGGCTGTACTTTCGATTCAGCAAAACCCGTCCTATCTTAAAGTGAACAGACATTAATTGTATACTAACCTCCTTGAACCCCTCGATTAGATTCCACGCCGTAACTCACTCTGGGCTATCTGTTATTCTGTATATAACCCACCCTGAACACCTCGATTTGATTCCAGGCTGTAACTCACTCCGGGGTATCCGTTATTCTGTACATAAACAATCCTGAACCCCTCGATTACATTCCATGCTGTAACTCAGTCCAGCGTATCTGTTATTCTGCATATAAACCACCCTGAACCACTCAATTAGATTCCAGGCTGTAACAAACCCCAGAATATCTGTTATTCTGTATATAAACCACCCTGAATCCCTCAATTAGATAGCAGGCTGTAACTCACTCCGAGGTGTCTGCTGTTCTGTATATAAACCACCCTGAACTCCGCGATTAGATTCCAGGCAGTAACTTCCTGTCAGGGTTGAAAGGGAAGGCTGGTCGTTATAGGGAATGCTGGCTGACGAAAGAAACTGAGGGTTTCGTTCAGAAAAAGAAGGAAACATATGTCAGGTCTAGACAGGATCGATCGAGTGAATTTTTAGAAGAGTAAAGGAAGTTGGAGTATACTTAAGAGGGAAAACAGGAAGACAAAATGCAGACATGAGATAGCTTTGGCAAATAGAATTAAGGAGAATCCAAAGTGCTTTTACAAATATATTAGGGACAAAGGGTAACTATGGAGAGAATGGGGCCCCTCAAAGATCAGGAAGGCGGCCTTTGTGTGGAGCCACAGACAATGGGGGAGATATTAAATGAATATTTTGCATCTGTATTTACTATGCAATAGGATATTAATGATATAGATTGCAGGGAAATCGATGGTGACATCTTGCAAAATGTTGCAGATATACAGAGGAGGAAGTGCTGGATGTCTTGAAACGGTTAAAGGTGGATAAATCCCCAGGACCTGATTAGGTGTACCTGAGAACACGGTGGGAAGCTAGAGAAGTGATTGCTGGGCCTGTTGCTGAGAAATTTGTATCATCGATAGTCACAGGTGAGATGCTGGAAGATTGGAGGTTGGCAAACGTGGTGTCAATGTTTAAGAAGGGCGGTAAAGACATGCCAGGGATCTATAAACCAGTGAGCCTGACCTCGGCGGTGGGCAAGTTGTTGGAGGGAATCCTGAGGGACAGGATGTACATGAAGTTGGAACTGTATGGACTGATTCGGGATAGTCAACATGGATTTGTGCGTGGGAAATCATGTCTCAC
The DNA here is from genome assembly GCF_047496795.1 of Chiloscyllium punctatum. NCBI lineage: Eukaryota > Metazoa > Chordata > Chondrichthyes > Orectolobiformes > Hemiscylliidae > Chiloscyllium > Chiloscyllium punctatum. The sequence continues at coordinate 58,555,323 of NC_092769.1, forward strand.
AAACTTGATTGAGTTTTTTGAAGAAGTAACAAAGAAGATTGATGAGGGCAGAGCAGTAGATGTGATCCATAAGAACTTCAGTAAGGCGTTCGACAAAGTTCCCCATGGGAGACTGATTAGCAGGTTAGATCTCATGGAATACATGGAGAAGTAGCCATTTGGATACAGAACTGGCTCAAAGGTAGAAGACAGAGGGTGGAGATGGAGAGTTGTTTTTCAGTCTGGAGGCCTGTGACCAGTGGAGTGCCAAAAGGATCGGTGTTGGGCCCTCTACCTTTTGTCATTTATATAAATGATTTGAATGCGAGCATAAGAGGTACAGTTAGTAAGTTTGCAGATGACACCAAAATTACAGGTGTAGCGGACAGCGAAGAGGGTTTCCTCAGATTATAACAGGATCTGGACCAGAGGGCCAATAGGCTGAGAAGTGGCAGATGGAGTTTAATTCAGATAAATGCGAGGTGCTGCATTTTTGGAAAGCAAATCTTAGCAGGACTTCTACATTTAATGGTAAGTTCCTAGGGTGTGTTCCTGAACAAAGAGACCTTGGAGCGCCGTTTCATAGTTCCTTGGATGTGTAGTCGCAGGTAGATAGGATAGTGAAGAAAGCGTTTGGTATGCTTTCCTTTTTTGGTCAGAGCACCGAGTACAGGATTTGGGAGGTCATGTTGTGGCTATACAAGACATTGGTTAGGTCACTTTTGGAATAATGCGTGCAATTCTGGTCTCCTTCCTATCGAAAAGATGTTGTGAAACTAGAAAGGGTTCAGAAAAGACTTACAAGGAGGTTGCCAGGGTTGGAGAATTTGAGCGACAGGGAGAGGCTGAACAGTCTGGGGCTGTTTTCCCTGGAGTGTTGGAGGCTGAGGGGGAGACCTTATAGAGGTTTACAAAATTTTGAGGGGCATGGATAGGATAAGATAAATAGACAAAGTCTTTTCCCTGGGGTCAGGGAGTCCCGAACTAGAGGGCATAGGTTTAGTTTGAGAGGGGAAAGATATGAAAGAGACCGAAGGGAAACCATTTCATGCAGAAAGTGGTAAGTGTATCGAGTGAGCTGCCAGAGGAAGTGGTGGAGGCTGGTACAATTGCAACATTTAAGACGAATTTGGATGGGTATATGAATAGGAAAGGTTTGGAGGGATATGGGCCGGGCGCTGGCAGGTGGGACTAGATTGGGTTGGGATATCTGGTCGGCATGGACAGGTTGTACCGAAGGGTCTGTTTCCATGCTGTACATCTCTATGATTCTATGACTCTATAACTCAATCCGGGCTACCTGTTATTCTGTATATAAACCACACTGAAACCCTCGATTAGATTCCAGTCCGTAACTCACTCTGGGGTATCGGGTATTCGACACATAATCATTCCAAAACCCCTTGATAAAATTCCAATTTGTAACTGACTTCCAATTTTAAGGGGCTCTGCACATTAGCCACCTCAATCCTTTGATTAGATTCCAGTCTGTATCAAACTCTTGTGTATCTGTTAGTCTGTATATTAACCATCCAATCCACACCCTGTTAAAATTGCCCATTGTATTCAGTGATGTGTAGGTGAGTTGCATTACTCAGGGGTAAATGTGGGGAAATGAGTCTGGATGAGTTATTCTTCTGAGGGTCAGTGTGGTCTTGTTGGGCAGAAGGGCTTGTTTCCCCACTGTCGGGATTATATGAATCACCCGGCACCCTCTCGATTAGATTGCAACGTGTAACTCACTTCCATGTATGTATGACTGGCATATTTCAAAAACACCCCAAAACCTTCAATTCTCTTCCACTTAGATAAACATGAGGTGCTGCATTTTGGGAAAGCAAATTTGAGCAGGACTTATACACTTAATGGTCAGGTCCAAGGGAGAGTTGCTGAACAAAGAGACTTTGAAGTGCAGGTTCATAGCTCCTTGAAAGTAGAGTGGCGGGTGGATAAGATAATGAAGGCAGCGTTTCGTATGCTTTCCTTTATTGGTCAGTGTTTTGAGTATAGGCATTGAGAGGTCATGTTGTGGCTGGACTGTACATGGGTTAGGCCACTGTTGGAATATGGCATGCAATTCTGGTCTCCTTCCTATCGGAAGAATGTTGTGAAACTTTTTAGGGTTCAGAAAAGTTTTACAAGGAAGTTGTCAGGGTTAGAGGATTTGAGCTACAGGGAGAGGCTGAATAGGCCGGGGCTGTTTTCCCTGGAGCATCAGAGGCTGAGGGATGACTTTATCGAGGTTTATAAAATCATGACTGGCATGGATAGGAGAAATAGACAAAGACTTTTCCTTGGGGTGCGGGAGAACTAGAGGGCATAGGTTAAGTGTGAGAGGGGAAACATATGAAAGAGACCTAAGGGGCAACTTGTTCACTCAGAGGGTGGTACATGAATGGAACAAACTGTCAGAGGAAGTGGTGGAGGCTGGTACAATTGCAACATTTAAAATGCAGGTCGATGGGTATATGAATGGGAAGGTTTGGAGGGAGATGGGCCAAATGCTTGAAAAAGAAACAAGAGTAGGTTAGGATATCTGGTCGGCATGGACGTTGGACCAAAGGGTCTGTTTCCATGCTGTACATCTCTATGACTGTATGACTCTGCGTTTTTGTGACTCACTCCTTGTTATCTGTTTTCTGTATGTAAACCACCCCGAACTCCTCGATTAGATTCCAGTCTGTATGTAAATGCTAGACCCCTCAATTAGATTCCAGTCTGGAACTCACTCCTGGGTATTAGATTAGATTACTTACAGTGTGGAAACAGGTCCTTCGGCCCAACAAGTCCACACTGACCCGCCGAAGGGCACCCACCCATACCCCTTCCCCTACATTTACCCCTACATCTAACACTATGGGCAATTTAGCGTGGCCAATTCACCTTACCCGGAGGAAACCCACACAGAGAGTCGCCTGAGGCGGGAATTGAACGCGGGTCTCTGGCGCTGTGAGGCAGCAGTGCTAACCACTGTGCCACTGTGCCACCGTGCCGTCCTATGTGTTATTGGATCTGTGAAGTGATCCTTTTTGGATGTTAGACTGAACACAAGATGAACTCAATGATCAAATGTTACATTGGGAGCAGGAACATAGAAAGCTGCTCGTTCATTTCTGTCCTGTTACATATCTCCAAGTTTCAGATTGGGGCTGAATTTCTGTCACAACGGGGCAAGTCTCAAAAGCTGTTTACTGTCCTGCATGAATGCATCATCATAACATGAATTCTCTTGCAAGATAGGAAATGGAGACAGCTTCTGGAAGTTGTCTCTATCCCTGTGTGTGTGATTCGGTGTGTCTGTGATTCTGTGTGCGTGTTCAATGTTTTATATATTTTCAAAATGTATTGATGTTGCCAGTCTCTCTTGCTTTTCCTTATTTATAAACACAATGTCGTCGTTTTCCTGATATAAAAAGGTGGCTGTGGACAAATCTAAAATGTCTGCCTGACTGATTTGTGTCAGGAATACTTTCAGCAAGGGAGAGGGGGCAATGTGTCAAAAGTCATTTCCATTCATTGATGCTAGCAGAGATAGGAAATGGAGACAGCTCTTTGAAGGTGCTTAAAATGTAAATCCCAGAACCTGTTTACAGTGAATGCGGAGAGACAATGTGACATTCCAGTCAGGTCTGCATTACTTTCCAAGCTCCTAATATATGAGAGAAACATAATATACAAAACCTGAAAGAGCTCAGCCACTGAATTGTAGATTTGGAGCATTGGATCAGAATCCTGCCTGGCGAGGCGTTATCCCAAATTGAAGGGTTTCTCAAATCCCACACTGACCTTCTGTGGGTTCAAATTGGGAACCCATTGATTAGATTCAAGGCTGTAAATCACTCCAGGCTATCTTTTTATTCTGTACATAACCACACTGAACCCCTCGATTAAATTCCAAGCTGTAACTCACTCCAGGGTATCTGTTATTCTGTATATTAACTACACTGAATCCCTCGATTAGATTCCAGGCTGTAACTCACTCTGGGCTATCTGTTATTCTGTATATAAACCACACTGAAACCCTCGATTAGATTCCAGGTTATAACTCACGCCGGGCTACCTGTTATTTTGCACATAGTCCACCCCCAAACCCGTGATTCGATTCCAGACTGTAACTCACTCCTGTCTATCTGTTATTCTGTGTATAAACCACCCTGAACCCCTCGATTAGATTCCAGGCTGTATTTCATTCTGTGGCATCTGTTATTCTGTATATAAACCACCCTGAACCCTTTGATTAGATTCCAGGCTGTAACTCACTCAGGGCTATCTGTTATCCTGTATATAAACCACTCTGAACCCCTCAATTAGATTCCAGACTGTAACTCACTCCAGGGTATCTGTTCTTCTGTATATCAACCACCCTAAACGCCTTGATTAGATTCCAGGCTGTAACACACTCCGTACTGGATTAGTGGTGCTGGAAGAGCACAACAGTTCAGGCAGCATCCAACGAGCAGCGAAATCGACGTTTCGGGCAAAATCCCTTCATCATATTCCTGATGAAGGGCTTTTGCCCGAAACGTCGATTTCGCTGCTCGTTGGATGCTGCCTGAACTGCTGTGCTCTTCCAGCACCACTAATCCAGTATTTGGTTTTCAGTATCTGCAGTCATTGTTTTTACCTTGCAACACACTCCAGTCTATCTGTTATTCTGTATATAAACCACCCTGAACTCCTCGATTAGATTCCAGACTGTAACTCACTCCGGGGCATCTGTTATTCTGTAAGTAAACCACCCTGAACTCCTTGATTAGATTCCAGGCTGTAACTCATTCCGGGGTACCTGTTATTTTGTATATAAACCACACTTCACCCCTCGATTAGATTCCAGGTTGTAACTCACTCTCAGGTATCTGTTATGCTGTATAAAAACACCCATGAACCCCTCGATTGGATTCCAGGCTGTAACCCACTCCGGTCTATCTGTTATACTGTATATAAACCACTCTGAATCCCTCAATTAAATTCCAGGCCTTAGCTCACTCAGGGCTATCTGTTATTCTCTATATAAACAAGCCTGAGCACCTCAATTTGATTCCATGCCATAACTCATTCCAGGGTATCTGTTATTCTAAAATATAAACCACCCTGAACCCCTCGATTAGAATCCAGGCTGTAACTCACTCTTGGGTATCTGTTATTCTGTATACTAACCTCCTTGAACCCCTCGATTAGATTCCAGGCTGTAACTCATCTGGGCTATCTGTTATTCTGTATATAACCCACCCTGAGCACCTCGATTCGACTCCAGGCTGTAACTCACTCCGGGCTATCTGTTATTCTGTATATAAACCACCCTGAACCCCTCAATTAGATTCCAGGATATAACTCACTCCGGGCGACCTGTTATTTTGTACATAATCCACCCCGAAATCTGCGATTAGATTCCAGGCTGTATCTCTTTCCGGCCTTTCTGCTGATCTGTATATAAACCACCCTGAACCCCTTGATTAGATTCCAGGCTGTAACTCACTCCGGGGTATCTGTTATTTTGTATATAAACCAGCTGAACACCTCGATTGGATTTCTGGCTGCAACTCATTCCGGGCTATCTGTTATTCTGTATATAAACCACCCTGAACCCCTCGATTGGATCCCAGGCTGTATCTCATTCTGTGGCATATGTTATTCTGTTAATAAACCACTCTAATCTCCTCAATTAGATTCCAGGCATTAACTCACTCAGGGCGATCTGTTATCCTGTATATAAACAAGCCTGGACCCCTCGATTAGATTCCAAGTTGTAACTCACTCCTGTCTATCTGTTATTCTGTATATAAACCACCCTGAACCCCTGGATTGGATTCCAGGCTGTATCTCATTCTGTGGCATCTGTTATTCTGTATATAAACCACCCTGAACCCCTCGATTAGATTCCAGGCTGTATCTCATTCTGTGGCATCTGTTATTCTGTATATAAACCACCCTGAACCCCTCGATTAGATTCCAGGCCTTAACTCACTCAGTTGCTATCTGTTATTCTGCATAAAAACAAGCCTGAGCCCCTCAATTAGATTCCAGGCTATCTGTTATTCTGTAAATAAACTACCCTGAACCCCTCAATTAGATTCCAGGCTCTAACTCACTCTGGGCTATCTTTTATTCTGTAACAAAAACCAGGCTGAACCCCTTGATTAGATTCCAGGGCTTAATTCACTCCGGGCTACCTGTTATTCTGTAAATAAACCACCCTGAACCCCTCGATTAGACTCCAGGCTGTATTTTATTCTGTGGCATCTGTTATTCAGTATTTCAACCACCCTGAACTCCTCGATTAGATTCCTGTCTGTAACTCACTCAGGGCTATCTGTCATTCTGTATATAAACCAGCCTGTACCCCTCAATTAGATTCCATTTCTTAACTCACTCAGGGCTATCTGTTGTTCTGTATATAAATAAGCCTGAATCCCTCAATTAAATTCCATGCCATAGCGCACTCCAAGGTATCTCTTATTCTGTATATAAACTACCCTGAGCTCCTCGATTAGATTCCAGACTGTAACTCACTCCGGGGAATCTGTTATTCTATAAATACACCACCCTGAACCCCTCGATTAGATTCCAGGCTGGAACTCACTCTGGGCTATCTGTTATTCTGTATATTAACCACCCTGAACCCCTTGATTTGATTCCACTTCCTGTCATGTTAAGCTCATGTTCCCAACACAGTCTAATCTCAATAATGATCAATGTATCACTGGTTCTCCTATCTGCTGGCACTACCATCATGTTAACTTTCTGATGTTTACATACATGATCAGCTGTTGCATCTGAACAATACTGTTTCAGAATTTCTCATCATTTTACACAGAAACATTCAGCTTTTTCTACTCTTACTGCAAATCACCTTCCAGAATATTCTCTTGCACCTGCCAATGTTTTCAATATAATTCACAAACACCGATAGCAAAGTAGATGACATGATGGGATGTATCAAACTGTTACACTCAGTGCCTTCATGTTGCAATGTAATAATATCCAGTCAGAAACCTGCCCTGGGTTAGGGACATAATCTCCCTGGGTCTGGAAGTTGGGACTGGGCAGAGAACGGGGTTTTCGTCTGTCACTGAGTTAGTTTGGAAATCTGTGCTGCACATGGACATTTCTCCACATTATATTCAGTTTCTCTGTGTGGGTGTGTGTGTGTGTGTGATGGAGAGAGTTTAAACTAAGTTTAACTCTGCGTCTCTGCTTAGGGATTCCCTGTCCTTCAGATATTTGACTGCAACATCATAGAAAGTGTGGGCATCTGCCTGTTTCTCTCCCATCTTTCAGAACACATGGAAACCTCCACATACAGCAGTTGAATCCTGTCTGTCTCAGCTCATTGATGAGTTGGTCCATGGTGGATACTCTCTCTTCTGCTTTTTCTCCACTCGTATTCCGTTGCTCTGTCTCTAAATCTCCTCCTGCCTAATGCTCTGGGAATTCAGCCGAATCCAACTGTTCCAGGATGAAATCGCATTGCTAGAAGCTGTGTGAGTAGAATATCTTCAGAAGCAGAATAACATTTTGGGCAATTTTTATTTTTGTCATGAGTTTCACTAAAATTAGGACAATGTTCTATCAAGTTAAATTTGCAGAGATTTTGTTTATCGTGTGTGTGTGTCAGTATTTGAAACAGTGAAATATCGATTCTTTATTTGTAATATCCAAACAGTTTTCCATTCATCTTTCCATCATTGTTTGAGTAACATTGGTCTGGATCATAAATGTGCTATTTTTGCGGATTAAAGAAATTGGCCTGACTTGTTCCTAACCCAGACTGAGACCGACATCATGGGCCATATCACCAAGCTGGTTACATTTAACATTTGTTGTGAGCAGTGGAGGAGTGGGACTAGAACAGGAAATTGTGACCCAAAAGACGGGCAACAATAGACAAGTTAGCCTGATGTCAGTGGTGGGTAAGTTGTTGGAGAGGATTCTGCGGGATAGCATTTACATACATTTGGGAAGGCAAGGGCTGATTGGGATGATCAACGTGGCGTTCTGCATGGGAAATCATGTCTTATTAATTTGACTGAGTTTTATGAAGAGTTGACAAAGAAGATTGATGAAGACAGTTTGGTTGACATTGTCTATATGGAACTCGGCAAGATGTTCATAACATTCCGATTGGTAGACAGATGAGTAAGGTTCGGTCACATGGGACACAGAGGAAGCTCGTCACAACTCGTTTGAAGGAAGAGGGATAATTTTTAGACTGGAGGCTTGTGAACAACAGTGTGCTGCAAAAATCGGTACTGAGTTCACAGCATTTCATCATTTATGTCAGGGATCTGGATGTGAATATCGGAGCCATAGTTAGTCAGGTTACAGATTACATCAGAAAGGTGGTGTAGTTGATTATTTCAGAGTACAGACCGCAATTAGATGGGGCAATGATGCAAGGAGTGACAGATGAAGTTTAATTTAGATAAATACGAGGTTTTGCAATTTGGGAAGGCAAATCAGGGCAGAAATTATACACTTTATGGTAAGGTCCTGGGGAGTGTTGTTGAACAAAGGGACCGAGGGCTGCAAGTACTTTGTTATTTGAAAGTGGAGACCAGGTAGACAGTGTGGTGCAGAACACATTTGACACATTTGCCTTTATCAGTCAGAGCAGTGAGTTTAGGGGTTGTAGTGGCATGTTGCACAGGATGCTGGTGTGGCCACTTTAAGAATACTGCATACAACTTGGTGGTCTGCAGGAAAGATTGACACGGATGTTCCAGGGTTGGAGTGTTTGAGCTTTAGGGAGAGGTTGATTAGGTTGAGGTGCTTCCCCCTGGAGTGTCAGAGGCTGAAGGGTGACATTATAGTGGTATATAAATGGAAATGAATATAGATGTGTGAGGAATGCATCTTGGAAACTCAAATTAAGGTAGGAGTTTCATAGTGAATGCAGGGCCTTAAAGAGTGTTTGGGGACAGAGAGATCTTGGTGTCCAGATGCATGGTTCTCTGAGAGTGGAGTCACAGGTAGACAGGGCAGTGAAGAAGGCTTTTGTCACACTGGCCTTCATAAAGCAGGACATTGAGTATAGAAGCTGGGAATTTATGTTGATATTACACAGGACTTTGGTTAGGCCGCACTTAGAGTATTGTGTTCAGTTATTGTCACATTGTTTTAAGGAGGATGCTATGAAACGAGAAAGAGTGGAGACGAAATTTACAAAGACGTTGCCAGGACCCAATGATCTGAGTTATAGGGAGAGGTTGGACAAGCTAGGACCTTTTCTGTAGAGTGTAGAAGACTGAGTGGTTACTTTATAGAGCTGTATACGATCATGAGGGGTATGGATGGGCGAATGCTTTCAGTCTTTTTCCAAGGTTTAGAAAATCGGGGACGAGAGGGGATCAGTTTAAGGTTAGAGGGGAAGGAATAAAAGGGAAAGTGAGGGGCCACGTCTTTACAGAGGGCTGGTACGTGGATGAGCTGCAAGCACATGTGGTTGAGGGGGGTACATTAACAACATTTCAAAAGCATTTGGATAAATATGTGGATAGCAAAGGACTAGAAGGATATGGGCCAACTGCAGGGAAATGGGGTTAACGTGGATGGACATTTACAAGGTGGAGTCAAACTCCTCTGTTAATTAAAATCAAGCACCCAGAAAACCTCGATTCAGCACGTAATCTGTTAAAACATGAGTGACACAGATCTCCCACATTCCACTATTTTATAAAAGGCAGTTTCTTAACTTTAATAGTGAACACTAAACAACAACTATTCACAAATACAAGCCCCTCTTTTTTAAAACTACTTACTATCTGATTCCAACTCTATAAAAATATGCTGTTCCCACAACCCACATATTAAACATTATAATCTCAAGATCACACAGTCTCTCTCTTCCTTACTTTGTTCACTCTTTCAACTGCAGATCTCCCTGGGTCATTTTTTTATTGTAAATAAGTTTTGTGTGAACATATATCTTTGATAGAGAGTATTTGAGATGGCCAGCTCGCACTCCTGCTCTACAACTGCTACTCTGCTGTTGGGTAGCAATGGTTCTCCCTCTAGTGTTCAAAATGCTGTGTTTATATACTTCCCATAATACATTAATTCTCATAACTTAATTGCTGTCCAGGTATCCAAACAATATTGTTCGATATCCGTTGGCTTCTGGTATTCTGAACATTATTTAAAATCCTTGGTTATATTGGAATTGGTATTAAAACAGCAACCAAGACTCAGGTATTCATTTATTAGCTAATTGTTACATTTGGAACAGTCTGAACTTTAGCTGACATCTATGGCTGTACTTTCAATTCAGCAAAACCCGTTTTGTCTTAAAGTGACCAGACATGCTTTCAGCTTCATAACACCTCCCCCTTCAGAAAAAAAAGAACTATCAGAATGAAAAGATAACTTCATTTCTTTTTCTCTAATTCTTTATCCCATTGTTATGAAATCTAAAAGAATTAATCACTGTTATGCCATTCATACTAATTCTGCACAGATATATAACATTGGAATAAGTCAAATCTTATCTACGCTTATTCCTTTAAATCCTCGATAACACATCTGCTATCACATATTTAGGATCCACAGCATATACATTTTGTAAGTTTAAACTCGGTAACGCAAGTCTTCAGTGAAAGAGTTTCATATTCTGGTCTTTAAATATTCCAGAAAATACGAGAGTATTCCTGTTGTTGTCCACAACCATCTCTGACAATTTGTTTGTCATATAAACATTAAAATATTGTTCGGCCAGTACGAAACTCAACCATTCTTTTTCAATAGCGGTGATTTTGTAATTTTGTATTGAGCTTTTTCAACAATTGGCCAATTGGCCATTCAATTCCATCATCATCTTACTATATCGATACATCTCCGACCCCTAAATCCCGAGCATCAAAAACAATTTTCAAAGGGTTTCAAAATATTTGTTTCAGCTAAAACTGGTGCAGTGATTAATCCTGCTTTAAAATTCTCAAATGCCTCCTTGCATTGTTCTGTCCACCACAATTCTGTGGTCTTCTTTAGTAAATCCATCAGTGGTGCCAATACGCTGCTGAAGTTTGCAACAAACTTCCGATAGAATTCACTCATTCCCAAAAATCGAAGCACCTCTTTCTTCGAGGATAGTCGTGGAAATTCCTCAAAGCCCTTCGGCTTTGTGTTCCATAGGGTCAAACTTCCACGTCCAATGTAATGTCCCAAGAACGTCACCTCTGCCTTCGCGAATTCTGTTTTCTTTAAGTATTTTTTTTAAACTAATTTTGCTACTTGTAATCGTTCAACATGCTCTGGCAACTGTAACATGTGAGCTTTCAATCACTTGCTAAAGATCACTAAATCATACAGATAAACTGCACAATTTGTTCATCTGGCCAGAACTCTGTTTCTGAGTCTTAAATGTGGTGGTGCATTATTCATTCATATGAAATACTCAATAAAGTTTTTGTTATATCCAGTATCTTTACCAGATAGTTTAACTGACTCAACATTTTTTTTAATTTGAAAGGGGCCACTAAAACTGGCTTTGACGAGATTTCCTACCACTGGTGGCAATATTGTTACATCAAACAGCGTGTCACTTAACTGAACATAAACTTCTTTGTCTTTTTCTTTTGTTTTTCCTTCCTGCTGTAACTTATGACAGTGGGATTTGTTACTTCACAGTTTGGAAAAATTCCTGAATGTTTTCCTTTCAATTCCCCAGTTCCCTAGTCTTCCTTTGACTTCTCCACCACAGGGGAGCCTGTTAAATCATTCCCAAGAAAAACCTGCATTACTGGAACTGACACTCTGTCACTCACTCTCACCGTTACATCCCCAATCTTGATTTGGCACTCCAACCTGATATTACAAAAGGGAATGCTTAATTTCTGTCCCCATTCCACAAGTTATCACGCTCCTGAGTAACATGACAGAAAGAGTGAAAATACTTCCACCTCTTACTATTAGAGGCTGAGAGGAAGTGAGGACTGCAGATGCTGGAGATCAGAGTTGAAAAGTGTGGCGCTGGAAAAGCACAGCAGGTCTGGCAGCATTGGAGGGGCAGGAGAATCGATATTTCAGGCACAAGTCCTTCATCAGGAAAGTGGGGGGGGGGTAAAGGAGGGGGAATGGGTTGAGAAATAAATAGAAGGGTGGGTGGAGCTGGGTGGAAGGGAGCTTGGAAGGTGATAGGTAGATGCAGATGGATGGTGATATGTCGGAGAGGAGGGTGAAGTGGATGGGGGTAGGACAGCTGGAACCCTCAAACTATACAGCATCAACATCGACTACACCAATTTCAAAATCACCTGTTCCCCAGCCTCTTCCCATATCCAATCGTTCAACTTAGTACTGCCCTCTTGAACTGTCTTAATTATCCATCTTCCTTCCCACCTATTCAGTCCATCCTCCCTTCCGACATATCACTATCACTCCCACCTACATCTTCCTTTCGCCCTCCCAGTGACCCTTCCTGCCAGCCCAGCTCCTACCCTCCGATTTATCTTTCAGCCTCTTGTCCCCCCACCACATTCCTGACGATGGGTTTATGCCTGATATGTCAATTGTCCTGCTTTTTGGATACTGCCTGATCTGATGTGCTTTTCCAGTGCCCCAACTTCTCAACTTTTAGAGACTGAGCAGATCCCGTATTTCACAAAATTATATCTTCTTGTCCTTCTCCCCCTGTTCTTTCTAAATACACTTCAAACACAGAGGCGAATTCATTATAGAGATCTGGCACTGCCTCCATACCCAGCCCTTGACTAGGCTGTGCAATTTCCTTCAGCTCCTCGGCTCCACTTGTGGTCGCCTTTACCAGTTTCACTAATGTCACTGGGCTTAGCCTCTTCTACACATCTTTTTCCAAAGTGCCTTCCTTCAATGCCCAGCACTGTGTGTTTCAGCTTACTGCAGTGAAAACACCTTTTCCCAGTGCCCTTCTTAAACCATTGGCACTGTAATTTTATGCGTTGCACTCCCTTGTAGTGAGAATACCTGAGGTCTATCATCACCTTTCAACCCGTTTGGGCTTCATTTTTCACCTGTGGTAAACTATTGTCAGTGTTCTCTACTGTTCGATTGGTAGTGTAGGATCTTCCCTTCTCCCATTTTTTACCTGTCACAGGATGAAAATCCTCCCTGAAGCAAAATATCATGTCATGCATCAATGCATATTTACCTGCTATTTCTGCCGCACTTCTCATTTCTCGAACTTTTTGTTCATTCACATGAATTCTTACCATCTCTGGATGTGAGCATTTAAACTCCTCCAGCAGAATTACCACCCTTCGAACCTCACAGGTCTTATCCATTTTTAAGGCGAGCACCCTACTATCAAAATGACTGTGTTGAATTCTTTCAAATACAACATCAGCCTGCCCTGGTTCCGTCTCTTTATTCCTGAACCTCCCTCTATATGCTTCTAGTACCAGTTCATAAGCACACAAAGTAGCCTGTTTGACATCTGCATAATCTCTTGACCCCTCATCTGACAGCGCTGCACATACCTCACTAGCTGTGCCCACCAGCTTAGTCTGTACTAGCATTACCCACAAGTTCACTTTTCACGCCATCTGCGGAGCCAATTATTTCAAATGAGATGGAAACAGATTTTGACATTTTCTAAGCGAAATATGGCAATGTATTAACATAGCTGTATACATCTTGACATTCTCCCTTCATCTCCATCCTGTTAATTTAACTTTCTTGTCTAATTCCCAACTTTTAAATTTCAAATTATCTCTCTCTTTCTTTTTCTCTTTCTTCTCTCTCTGTTTCCGTCCCTTTCTTTATCTTCTAACTTCAGTTGCCATATTTGCAATTTAAGTTGCTTCTAACTCGACTGCACTTGTCTGTTTCTCTGATACAGCAAAGTGCTTGACCAACACCATTACAATTTCAGCTGTCCTTTTCTCCCTGATAAAACCCAATTCCAAACTATTTTCTAATTCTAAAACATGTCCTTCTTCTGTCTTTCTAAACTTCCTTGGAAAATTTGGGAACCTCTTTAGTAATGTTAAAAACCATTTCCCTCACTTTTAATTTAACCAACCACAAGTAAACAAAATTAACCGGAATTTCCCACTCGTTTTATTTGAAGATCTCAGTCACTAATTGCAATGTGTTGGAATTTGCTGGAACGTTTTGTACCCCAAATCTGTTCAAATCTGTCCAAATCCCATACGGCAAGGCCCCAAACTGTTATGACATCAATGTCGAAGCCCTCTGTTAATTAAAAACCACACACCCAGAAATGCTCACCTCACAGCATAATCGGTTAAAACGTGAGCGACAGAGAACTCCTAAATTCCACGAATAAACGAAAAATAACAATTTATATGTATGCAAGTTGGCTCGCTGAGCTTGAAGGTGTGTTTTCAGACTTTTCGTCACCATGACGAGGTAACATCATCAGTGAGAGTCTCTGCTGAAGCTCTGGTGGTATGTCCCGCCTCTCTATTTATAGGTCTTGGTTTCTTAAAGTGGGTGATGTCATTTCCGGTTCTTTTGTTTTACAAGAGAAGGTCGATAGGATCTAAATTGATGCATTTAATGCTGGACCTCTGGTTAGAATGCTATTCCTCTAAAAACGTCCTTGCTTATCTAAGTATATGTGTGCTCTTTCCCACTTTGCCCTTCTTTGTTTGTATGTATGGAACATAGTCATAATGGGTCGTGTCTTTTGGTGGTCAGTTGGTGTTGATGTATCCTGGTAACACGTCAACAAGACTATTTCAATGGCGTAAAAATGACTTTATATACACTGTTTAATCAATGTGTGTGTGCAGATAAGTAACATTTTTCATATGTGCACAACACATTGTAAATGAACAGAGACACAGTTAACGAAAGGTGATGCATATGATGTATTAAATTTATCAAACATTAAAACATTATATCATGCTCATCTAACGAGATATGTTCCCCTTCTCTCAACGTTCCCCCCCGCCCCCCTTTCTGGAATTCTACTCTAATCTCTCATTCTTATCAGGATGCATGCTCCAAATTCTTGTTTCTAGTGTCCCAACTTATTTCAGTTAATCCTCTTTTTTCCAGGAATTAAATATACTGACCTGCCGGGTTCTTTCCAAAGCTAGTGTCTGTCATATTGTTGGAGATATAAATTCTGGCATCAGACCCAGCATTTAAACACATTACTCTGTTGTACATGCACTGTACAAAGGACGGCAGCACACAGGAATTGCCAAAATATTGAGGAATGTACATCTACTTCTTTCAATAATCTAGCTTTCTCATTTTTCTCATTCCCTCATCTATATTCTCTTACTCTTTCTCTCATTGTATCTTGTTAAGAAACTTATCCAATTATTCATCGTGTCCCTTCTCTCAAAACTCCTTTCGCTTGATATCTATTGCTCTCTTCTTGATGTAATGTGATTATAATCGAGCAACATCAATACAAAGACATACGGGAGTAGCTGGCCAGAGTTAAATGGAAGGGGATTCGAGCCGGAAAACCATGGAGCAGCAAAGGCAGGAATTTCTGTGGAAAATTCTGAGGATATCAGAAATTCATCCCAAAGGAGATTAAACATACTAATGGGAGGACAAGTCAGCCATGAATGGTACGGCATCAAACCAAAACAGGAAGCATACGATGTGGTGAAGATGACTGGGAATCCAGAGAATTCATTGGCTCTGAAACTACATAAGGCTGGCATCACTGACACGACAGAACTCTTAATCATGGTCAGGGAGAGAAACAGAGGGAATGACATTCACTTTAAGCACTGAAGATGGCATTACTCAGGGAAAAAAGATTCAGATGAATTAAACAATTGAATTAAAATCAGTTAATAGTTTTTGCAGTGTCAGATTGGAAGCATGACCCGGGTAGAGACCCTCAGCAGAATGAGAGTATGAAAATGGTAGCATTTCCACATTAGAAACTAGAGTAGGTCACTGAGTACATGGCTGATGGGTGAATGGGTCTCGTTGTGAACTAAGGGACAGGCAAAATAATTGCATTTCAGACATTGCAGCTCAAAACTGCGTACTTATGTAGTGCTGTAGACCACAGCAGCAGGATAAGCAGACCTGCATTTCACCACAACCTGTAACATTTTGCCCGGGATAATCTCCTCATCTGCTATGACCACCAACACGATCTATGGCTCAGTGACGAGTGTGGGTGAACGTGTCAGGGTCAGAACCACGTGAACCCAAACCTGATGCTAATGCATTAAAGTTACCACACTTGACCAACAGATGTGATTGAAGCTCTGCACTCCTGCGAAATTCAGTTATTAATGGCGATGGACGATTTAACAAATGACTGGAGGAAAGGGATCTACAAATATCCCCATCCTAAATAATCGATCAGCCCTGTATATCAGTGTAAAAGACCAGGATGTGGTATCTGCACCATCGTCAGCTATAAGTGTGGAGTTGCTGATCTATCTCACCCTCGCCATGATGTCCACAGAATCAGTTTTGCCAGTCTTCAACCAATTCGATTTACTGCTTGTGACATGAAGAAACAGCTGAACACAGTAGATACGACAAAGGCAAAGGGCCCTGACCCCATTCGTGCAATAGGATTGAAGAGTCGTGCTGCACAACAAACCATATACCCTGGGGATGCTGCTTCATTCATGCTCCAACACTGGCAATGTGGATAATTACTCAACTATATCCAATCCCCTAAGAGGAGAATAACTATAATATGACCATTTACCACCCCCTCAGTCCTATCACGACAGTCAAATTGGTGGGAGTTATTTTTGACGGAGCTGTCAAACAGTACAGAAATAGCCTGCTCAGTTTAGTTTCCAAAAGGTCCTCATGTGGAAATGGTGCTGTTGTGGAAATGTCACTGGGTTACTAATCCAGAACAGGTTAATTAATCTGGAAATTAGAAACTATTGACAAAATATTAAGATGCAAATCTAGTGTCCGTAATAGTGCCCTTGAAGCCAATATCGATTGTACACACCAATTTTTTCCCCAATGTACTTTCAGGAAGTGAATCTGTATGCTTTCCTGGTCTGGCCTCAACGTGACTGCAGACAGAGAGACTTGTGATAAACTTTTCAATAGTCTCTGAATCGGCCAAGCAAGAAACTCTACTGTATCAAACTGCTCCGAGGTCTTAAGGGATAAACCCGGACAGAACACCCGGCCCCAGCCTCATTAACGGAAAAGGAACGGGAAACACAGTCCTGTTGACCCTGCAGAGACCTCCTTCCTAACATCTGAGAGCTTGTGACAATATTTACAGAGCTTTCCCACAGACTGCACAGAAACATTGGGAAAGGAGTCGGCCATACAACACATTGAGCCTTCCTCATCGTCGTTCATGTTCAGACATCTCTTCAATGCACTTATCCCACACAATTAGTATATCCCTCAATGTGATTAACCTTGGAAAGCTGTAAAATAGGAAGCGCAGTAGTCCCTTTGGTCCATCGAGTTTGCTACCCAAATCAACATAATATTGGTTGGCATTTTATTTCCATGCAGTTCTCCTGCTCTCCCACCATCCCTTTACTGTCTCTAAATCCGTATTTATATTCAGTGTGTTGGCTTCCATGTTCCAGCGTACTCCTCAGGTTCACCAGTCACTGAGTGCAGACACTTATTGTCATCTCAATGCCTGTGTATATCTAATACTGTGGCCCCTTGTTTTAGACACCATAGCCTGGGGAATTATCATCCCTGCTTCTAATCTGTCTCACCCTGTCAGAGCGTTACATATTTCACTGAGATCTCCAGACATTTTCCTAAAGCCCATGGAATTATAGGCCCATATGCCCCAAACTCTGCTCCCACAACAAGCCTGTCATCCGAGAGATCAGTCTGGTCATCTTTTGCTGCTCTCCCTCAATGTCTGGTTTGTCCTTTGTTAGGTAAAGAGACCAAAACTGCACGCAATACTGCACAATGCTCGAGATGGGGTCTCACTCAGGCCCTGTACAGCTGCAGTAAGATACTCTTACTCCTGTACTCAATTCCCCTGAAATGAAGGTCAGCACACCATTGATCTTTGTTACTGTTTTATTTCATTCAATATTGCTTTCAATGACTGGTGTACAAGCAGATAAAGATCCTTTGCAATGTTACAGCTCCCCACTTAGTGGGTCTATGTACACTGGGCAGCGTGTCAATGCCTTTCCCAGTATTGCCTTGTGGGTTCAGACCTCACTGCGCTGCAGGGACCACGGAGGACTGCGCAGAAGGAAACAAGAAAAAGGAGCATGCGTCCCTTTGCAGATCAACATGTTTCAAACAATCCCTTTTCAAACCAGAGGCTTCCAGTCTATTGTTCCCACCATAGGGCACACCGTCACCTCAACCCACCTTGCTCTCCACCTGAGAATTATTTGCTCATTCACTCCACTTGTCTTAGTCAACTTGAAGCTTTTTTGCAACCTCCTCACCCACTCACAATCCAACATCCTTTGATGCTGTCAGCAGGTTGGGATATATTGTATGTAATTCCCGCAACCAAATGGTTAATGGGTATTGTGAACAGCTGAGGCCTGAGCACCGATTCCTATGATAACTAAGCAACCATCCTCTGTTAAATTTTTTAAAAAATATTGATTTCCTGAATCTGGGTGTGAATGACTGGGCCAGCATTTATTGCCTGTCCCTGGTTGCCCCTTGAGAAGGTGGCGGTGAGCTGCCTTGTCGAACCGCTGCAGCCCGCTGCGGATTCAGTGACAGGAACACCATTGAATACCAAGGAGCCGGGCCGTGTTTAGCTTGTATTTTAGTGGTGATGGTCATGGTCTGGCATTTGTGTGGCCTGAATATTACTTGCCATTTGTCAGCCTGGATACTGTCTAGATCTTGTCGTATTTGGACATGGATTGCTTCAGTATCTGAGGAGCCACAAATGTTGCTGAACATTGTGCAATCATTGGCGACCATTCCCACTTCTGACCTTAAAATGGAGGGAAGCTCATTGCTGAAGCAGCACTGAAGATGCTTGGGCGACGCCACTGCTCCATGGACTCCAACAGACTTGTCCTGGAGCTGAGGTGACTGACCTTTATCAACCATGACCATCTTCCTACGTGTCAGGTATGGTTCTCACCAGCGGGGATTTTGCCCCTGATACACATTGATTCCAGTTTTGCTAAATGTGCCTTGATGCCACACTTGGTCAAAGGCAGGCTTCTTTTAAAGGCCTGTCACTCTCACCCTACCGCTGGAATTCAGCTGTTTTTACCATGTTTGAACCAAGGTAATGAGGTCAGGAGCTGAGTAGACCTGGTGGAGACCAAACTGGGCTTAATTGACCAGGTTATTGCTGAGCAGGTGCTGCTTGAAAGCACTGACACCGTCCATCACTTTACTGATTGGTTGATAATTGGCCGAATTGGATTTGTTCTGCTTTTATTATATAGGAGGTACTTGGGTAATTTTCCACGTAATCAGGGAAATGTCGTTGTTGTAACGATATCGGAACAGCTTAATTAGGGCAGTGACAAGTTCTACAGCACAAGTTTTCAGTACTATTGACAGAATATTGTCGGGATATGTACCCTTTGGAGTATCCAGTGTTTCCACCTGAATCTGGGTATCGCGTGGAGTGAATCAAATTGGCTGATGACTGGTAACTGAATTGCTGAGGATCTCTGGAGGAGGCTGAAGTGCATCATCCACTCAGCACTTCTGACTGAAGATTTTTGCGAATGCATTAGTCTTATCTTATACACTGAAGTGTTGGGCTCTTCCATCATTAAGGATGGGGATATTTATGGAATCTCCTCCTCCAATGACATGTGACTTGTCCATAACTATTCTCAACTTGAAATGGAAGGACTGCAGAGATCTGAACCGTTGTTTGTGGGATCTCTAAGCTCTGTCTATCACTTACTGCTTATGCTGTTTGGCGCACACGTTATCCTGGCTGATGGCTTCACCAGGTTGACACCTCATTGTCAGGTGTGCCTGGTGCTGCTCTTGCTCTCCTGAAATCTCCATTGATCCAAGGTTGATCCTCTGGATTGATGGTAATTGTTGTGAGGGGGATATGCCAGGCCATGAGGTTGAGCTGTAGTACAATTCTGCTGCTATTGCTGACCCACAGCACCTTATGGAAACCCAGACTTGAGCTGCTAGATCTGCTTGAAGACTGTCCCATTTAAGACGTTGATAGTGCCACCCAAAATGATAGAGGTTATTCTCAATGTGAAGATGGGACTTTGTCTCCTCAATGACTATGCGTGGTCACTCTTACCGATACTGTCATGGACAGATACGTCCTGTCATGGACAGCAACTGGTAGATTAGTAAGGATGTGGTCAAGTATGTATTTTCCTCTTGTTGGTTCCTTCACTACCTGCTGCAGACCCAGTTGAGCAGTTATATCCTTAAGGACCCGACCAACTCAATCAGTAATGCTGCAGCAGAGATACTCTTGATGGTGGACATTGAAATCCCCCACACAGAGTACATTTTGCGCCCTTGCCACCCACAATGCTTCCTCCAAGTGTTTAATCAGCATGGGGGAGTACTGACTCATCAATTGGGAGAGGCTGGTACATGGTAATCAGCAGGAGGTTTCCTTTCCCATGTGTAAACTAACGCCATGAGACTTCATGTGATACAGAGTCACTGTTGAGGACTCCCAGAGCAATCCCCTTCCAACTATATCCCACTGTGCCGCTGTGTCTGTCCTGCTGGTGAGACAGGAGATATCTGGGTAAGTTCATGGGATGTCTGGGACATGGTCATTCTCACAGAATCGTACCTTTCAGACAATGTTAGTCTGTTGCTTGACGAGTCTGTTTATTTCTATTCACTGTTTCCTGCCAGCTGTCACATTCTAGAAACACGGCCATATATTCACCCCAATCCAGTAAGATTTAATTTTGTAAACTGGACTTGGAGCTTTACGAATTTTTTCCTGAAAATGCAAACATTTTAGATCCATTGCTTCTGTTTCATTTGTCTCCCAGTCTGCTTCTCAAACATAATTCTCATTTCATAAATCCATATTAGTGTTGTCTATAACCATTACTTTCACTCCCGATATTTTCTTCAAAACCATGTACTTACTATGTTCTATGTTCCATGTACTATATCATTGTCCACACCAGACTTCATCTTCCTCGTCTTGAAAGAAAGTTCTGTGAATACAGAACTGAGCTAGTGGCTTCATAATTCTGCCATTTCCCTGACCCCATTCTCCATTCTCTGGTTTCAGATTGTAAGGAAGCTGCAATTGTGTTCTTAAACTTTTCACATTGACATAATTTGACAAACTATTACAGTTCACTCTTATCGCCCTTGTGAATATACTCTTCAGAAACCGATAATTTCTGCCATCGGCTGCTCATTGACTGACCTTGCACAGCCATACACTCACAGGAGTATATATTCTGTACTGTCAGAAATACAGCACGATCTACAGTAGTCCCACTTTACTACACCAGGCCGATAGCCTGGAATGTTATGACATTTCCACTTGCTTGTCCAAGCACTTTTTAATGGCTGTGAGGATACCTGTTATAACTCTCCTCTCAGCAATTAAATTCCTGAGACCAACACCCACGGGGTGAAATAAAACTATCTTTTAATCCTCACTAAACCTCAAACCCTTCACTTTAAAAGCCAGCTCCCTTGTTCTTGGCCCTCTGACTAAAAGGAACAGCTGGTGTCTATCCACCGTCTCCATGCACCTCATCAGCATGTCCTTCTGAATGACATCCCCCTCAGCGTCCGCTGCTCCAAACTAAACAACCCGAGCTTACCCAGCCTCTCTCCATAGCTGCTATGCTCCATCCCGGTGAATCCCCTCAGCACACCCTCCAGTACCATCACGTCCTTGCTGTAATGTGGCTCCCAGAATTACACACAGTACTCCGTATTGGCCTCACCAAAGCCGTGAATAGCTGCTGTAATCTACGCCGTGATTAATAATTGCCAAACGCAAGGTCCACTTCTTAAGTAACGTACTACCCATGTCCAGTGTGTGGAGAAGCAACCTCTGAGCTTCCTGGTGCGCTGTCATTCATTGAGTCTTCCCCGTCTGGTTCCTTCTTCCAAAGTGTATCACATCATATTTATTAGGTCTACGTTCCATCTGCCATTGATCTGCCCATCTGACCTATCACAACCCCCACCACCTTCACCCACCCCTCTCCATTCACAGCTGCGCCATTTATGAATACCACAAACAATAAGGGACACAGCACTGATCTCTGTGGTACAGGGACACTAGTCTACAGTCACTCAAACAGCCTTCTCCCACCACCCTCTGACTCCTGCCACTGAGACAATTTTCGTTGTAACTTGTCAAGTTATCCTTGATTCCACGAGAATTTACTTTATTTTTCATTTTCGCATGTGGAAGTTTGTCAAAGGCCTTGCTGCAAAACTAATTAAGCGACCTCCTCAAACTAATTCACATTCGGTAGGTGTGACTTCCCTTTGATAAAGTTTTGATTATTATCCCTGATTAAGCCTTGCCATTATGATTGGAGTTCAATTGTCTCCTTCCCTATTTTCTCCAGTAATTTCCCTTGCAGTGATCTAATGCTTGCTTGTCTATAGTTCCCGGTCTATCTCTTCCATCCTTACTTAAAAGTGGAATCGCATGAGCTGTTTTCTAGTCCTCTGTCACCTCCCCTATGGTCAGATTGTAATTAGATTTTTTTCAGTCAGGGTCTTTCCTCCCTTGTCACCCACAACAGCCTCTGATACAACTCAGACCTGGCAATCAGTCCAATTTTCTACCAGTGAAATCCTTAAATTCCTGCTCGCATTTTACATCAATCTGTTCAAGAGCTTCCCCATCCATCTTCTCGAATTGTGTATGTGTCCCCTCCTTCTCCCAAGTAAAACAGATGTGAAGCTCTCATGTTACAATCTCTCAAAGTTCTCCAGCTTCACAAACATATTGCCCCCTAGGTTTCTAATGGACACTAACTGTTCACTGATTACTCTTTTCTGCTTGTTATCCGTGCAGAATATCATGGGATTCTCCCTAATCTCGCCTGCTTCCACTTCTCCATGTCCCTCTGTTATTCAGTCCCCTCTATGTTTCTAAGTTTCTAAGATTCATTACAATCATGTCTCATTTTTTGAAATTCGAGATCACAGGCTGAGTTCCCCAATCGGACAATCTTGCCATCTTAGGTACTAATCTGCAGAATGCCTTTTGCAGTTCCTCTGTACTCAGTATATTCTTTCTTAGATGGGGACTACACATCAGTACACAATACTCTCAGTTTTGTCTCAGCAACAGGCTCTGCAACGAGTGTATGACATCGTTTATATTCCAATTATATTCACATGAATGTAAACCTAATTTTTACTGTCTCATCTACACGATACTTTTTGCTTTGACTTTTCTTATGATATTAGTGTTTGAGTTCTTAAGAAAATGCTCCTGAATATACAACTATTCGTTATCCATTGGTTCCTCATTGCTAATGTCGACAAGAATTATCTTCAAACCATTCCAAAAAACGTTTGCCACTTTTGGTTTTCCTTTCGTCGGTTCATTACCATAAGACCATAAGACATAGGAGAGGAAGTAAGGCCATTCAGCCCATCAAGTCCACTCCGCCATTCAATCATGGCTGATGGGTATTTCAACTCCACTTACCCGCATTCTCCCCGTCGCCCTTAATTCCTTGTGACATCAAGAATCTATCAATCTCTGCCTTGAAGACATTTAGCGTCCCATCCTCCACTGCACTCTGCGGCAATGAATTCCACAGGCCCACCACTCTCTGGCTGAAGAAATGTCTCCGCATCTCTGTTCTGAATTGACCCCCTCTAATTCTAAGGCTGTGTCCACCGGTCCTAATCTCCTCGCCTAACGGAAACAATTTCCTAGTGTCCACCCTTTCCAAGCTATGTATTATCTTGTAAGTTTCTATTAAGTCTCCCCTCAATCTTCTAAACTCAAATGAATACAATTCCAGGATCCTCAGCCGTTCGTCGTATGTAAGACCAACCATTCCAGGGATCATCCGTGTGAATCTCCGCTGGACACATTCTTCCTGAGGTGTGGGGACCAAAACTGGACACAGTACTCCAAATGGGGCCTAACCAAAGCTTTATAAATTCTCAGGAGCACAACGGTGCTTTTATATTCTAACCCTCTTGAGATATCGTGCTCCCCAGTTTTCCCATTACCTTCTATATATCTAGTATCATGTTGTTTGAGATTGAGTCCAACAGACACCCGACTGCAGATGACAAGTTACTGGTCTGTAGTTCATCACTCTCCATCTTCATCCTTACTTAAACTGGCGGATAATATTTATAACTATCCCTTATCCCGATTGGCTACCTACCTTTCGGGAAGGTGTCGGAAAATAATGTGAAAATCCGTAATGCAACCAAAATGATTATTATTGCTTCCACTGAAATGTTTATATAAAATAAATCTGGTGTTTCAGATTTATCAACACTCAATCCAATTATCTTTTCAAATATTACCTCATCACAGATATAAATGATCATAGACTTTACTTACACAAGTCCATTGGTCACTTGGTATTTCTGGGAGAATTTCTGGATGTAATTCTTCCATGAAGACAAGCACAAAGAAACTGTTTATTTTCCCTGTAATGTCTCTGTTATCTTCAATAAATTATCCTGTCCGCACACTCACTGTCCCACACTTGACCTTGCTTTTATTGTTATTTCATACATTGAGAGAAGCTTTTTAGCAGTTTGTACGTTGTTTTTTTTGGCATGCTTTTTCTAGTTTTGATTTTTTTCTCAATTTCTTGGTCCTCCTTTGCTGGGTCCTACATTACTCTGAATCTACTGGCTTACTACAGTACTTGGCATTTTTCTAAGCTGCTTCCTTTGATCTAATAGGTAAATGGGGGACGGGGGACGGGGAGGGGATTGTGAAAGTGATAGGTCGGAGAGGAGGTTCAAGTGGATAGCTGGAAAGGAAGATGGACAGAAAGGAACATTTAAGTGGGCAGTGCCGAGTTGGAAGATTGGACTGGGATAATTTGGGAGGAGGGGAAATGGGGAAACTGGCGAAATCCACATTAATCCCCTAAGGTTGGACGGTCCCAAGGTGTACGATGAGGCGTACTTCCTCCATGCATCAGGTGGTTAGGGTTTGGCGATGGAGGAGGCCCAGGACCTGCATGTCCTTGGTGGAGTGGGTGGGGGAGTTAACGTGTTCAGCCACAAGGTGGTGAGTTGGTCAGTGTGGCTGTAACAGAGATGGTCTCTGGAACGATCCACAAGTTGATGTCCTATCTCACCGATGTTGAGGAGACCACATCGGGTTGAATGGATGCAGTAGATAAAGCGTTCTGTCTCCCTCTATCACTTTCAACCCCTCCTTCATCTGCCTATCACATTCCTGGCTCTGTCCCCCACCATACCTCCCACCCATTTATCTCTCAGCCCCCTTGGCCCACAAGTCTCATTCCTGATGAAAAGCTTCTGCCCAAAACATTGATTCTTATGGTACTAACATGCTCGCTGACCAGCTGTGCTTTTCTTGCACCACATTCTTCGACTCTGATCTCCAGCATCTGCTGTCCCCACTTTCTCCTCACATCTTCAGGGCTTGCATGACTCAGATTCATAGCCGTTACTTCAAATAAAACAAAAACTGTCGTGTACTCAAACAGCATAAAGAAACCCAATAGAGGCAGCACCGTGGCTCATTCTCTAGCACTGCTGCCATCACAACAGCAGGGACCCCTAATTGATTCCAGCCACGGGCGACTGTCTGTGTGGAGTTTGCACATTCTCCTCGTGTCTGCGTGGGTTTCCTCCGGGTGCTCCGGTTTCCTCCCACAGTCCAAAGATGTGCAGGTCAGGTAAATTGGCCATATTAAAATGCTGTAGGTGCATTCATCAAAGGGAAACCGGTCTGGGTAGATTCCACTTTGGAGGGTTGATGTGGACTTGCTGGTCCGAAGGCCTGTTTCCATACTGTGGGGAATCGAATCTCAAATAAAAAGTTGCTGTCACTGTTCCCAAACGGTTGTTTACAGCAAAGTTTTCAATTAGCTCTTGTGATCATCCAACACCAATTCCTAAATAACCTGATCTCGACGTCGGTGCTCTACATAATGTTAATGCAAGCCATCTCACACGTGCTCATGAAAACAATTTTTCCCAGCATTAGCATTCCGTTGGGTTAGCACAGCTTAGATATAATTTAAACAGTACATTATTAATGCAGTACACAGAAACATAAATATCCCATTTCCTGTTTTATAACATGCCCAACATTTGTATTGCAACTTTCACTTTGATATATAACTCCCATCAATGTTTGCTCCTCCTTCCTGTTTCTGAGCACCACCTCATATGATTCAGTGAAATCTCAGTGAAGTTGGTTCTGGGGAAATTAATGGTAGAAATCATTTCACCACATCACTTATGTTCTTCTCAAGCTTTATTGTTAGATTTTCTTCAGATCTCCCGTTATGGTGATAGAGTAGAGAAGGAAAATAATCTTTCAACAATACTGTCTATTCCCTGCGTTTTGATCAGAGTGATGCTTGAAACGCACAGCAGGCCAGGCAGCAGCCGAGGAGAGGAAAATCGAACGTTTCGGGCAATAGCCATTCATCATCAATTCCATAATCCACAAACCCTCTAACCCATCAACAAGAAAAGGTCATTCGAGACTTGGAGACGACAACATGGGAACACCAGAAAGATGTCAGCCCATCGAGTTTGTACACCAACAGGATGATGAATCCATTCAGCCACACATGGCTCTTGCACAGCAATTGGAGCAGATCTGTTAAAAACGTGTGCCTTTTAAACAGGAATTCATATAAAACTTAAAGGCTTTTCAAAGGCAAAAACTTGTAATAATGGTACACATTAGGGACTAAAGTGTAACAATAAACTATTGTAATCTAAGGCAAATTGTTAGGGTCCAATGTTTATGACATTTGCAAAGTTAAAGCACAATCCGTCAGAACGACATGGTTTTACGAAGGCTAAATCGTGTTTGAATTGTTTGATTGAGTTATTTGAAGATATCACAAAGGAGGTGATTCGTGGAAATCCTGGAGATGGAATATATCTGCTCTTCCAGAAGGAATTGGATATGTTGTTTCTCCAAAGAGTAAGTGGTAAGATCAACAACATGGGTTTAGGAGTAATTTATTAGTTTGGATGGAGGATTGGTGAACCAACAAAATGCAGTTAGATGGAATAAATGTGTCATTTTCTTCTGGCAAATGTACCTGTGGGGTGCCATAGATTTCAGTACTCATGCCTTAACTTTTCTTCATCAATATTATTACTCGGTTAACAGGGTAGAAAGTACCATAACCAATTTTTCAGGTGACACTAACATCAGTGGGAAATTATTTCGGAATGAAGATGTAAGAGGTTTAAAAATAAATATGGATAGTTTGGGTGAATGGGTTAACATTTCGCAATGAAAATTAAAATGGATAACTATGAGATTATTCAAATTGGCCAGCTAAATAGAAAGGCAAATTATTATTCAAATGGAGGGAAACTCCAAAGTGCTCAGGTGCAGAGGGGTCTCTGTGTTCACCTGCATTTCAGAGAAAACCTGCATGCAGCTACAGCAAGTAATGGGAAAGGCAAGGGTAGGTTCAGTTTTTATTTGTAAAAGGATGGAGTAGAAAGGTAGGGAGTGTTGAAGTAGCTACACAAGACATTAGTGACGCTGCAAATGGAGTATAGTTTGGGTGCCCCGACTTGCAGAAGGATGCATTTGCATTGGAGGAAATTTAGAAGAGGTTCATTAGATTGTCTAGAGGGGTTTGTCTAATGAAGAGAGTTTGAGCAGTTCAGTTCTATAGTCTCATATTTATAATAAAGAAAGGAGATCTCTTTGAGGTCTGTAAAATGCCAGAAGTAATTGGCAGTGTAGATGTGGAGTGGATATTTTATCATGTTCAGCAATCTACAACAACAGACCAGAGTTTTAGGATGGAGAGATGGCAGGATATGGAACAGAGGCCACGATGAAATCAGCCATGATTGTATTCAGTGGTGGAGCAGGCTGGAGCGGCTAAATTACTGACCGATGTTCCTTGTTCTTATTTAGCCCTTCGAATGTGTTACACAGGAATCGGGGAGGACTGGTTATCAAACAGGAAGCAGCCACTCCGGATAAATCAGTCTCAATCAGTTTGACAGAACGTCACCAATGGTGTCACACAGTGACCAGTGCTTGGTCCTCAACTATTTGTAACCTATATCAATGATCAGGAGTATGCAACAGATGTACTGTAACTACTTTTACTGATGACTCTGCAATAAGTAATACATTAAATTATCAAGAGAGGCGGGGGAAAAGAATACGATATAACCTGGCATTACATTTACAGGAAGAATTGATGTTACTGAAGTGGAGAGCGATGACAGGGCTTAGTAATAATGTGCAGTGGGGAGTTCATTCAGAGCAGTTCAGAAATGGGAGGTTTTTCTCCATCTATCTGATGGTCTGCTCCGTGACATTCCCTGGGGCCCGGATGCTCTCAGTACATAACGGATATTTGGATGTTGGTTGGCAGTGGGCACAGTGTTTTGAAACGTGTAGCAAGGGGATGGCCTTTAAAATACATTCATTTCTTTCTATATGGAGACCAATATGAAGGGATGGTCTGACAGCTTCTGAATGAAGAGGCTGTGGCTGCTTCTCGGACAGTGGGTATTCAGCAACATTATGTACTGTGCATGGGAGCACTGTAACATTAATGGAGTGAGATGTCCTTCAGTTCCCTTCCATCTCCTCAATGATATGGGGACCCGCAGAGTCATGTACATCATTGGGAATCCCACTTTACTGGAAAACAAGGATATGCTCGGCAGTTCTCTGCTGAGGGAGAAAACATTGTATTCACCTCATCCACCATTTTTATCCACCGTCTCTGAATGGTGACATTGATGTTGGCATACTGGGAAATGATGGATAAGTCACCCAGTCCTACCTGGAACGTTCCGGATCGTAGAAGTGGACTGAAACAATGACCCTAACAGCCACTGGAAGCACCTTCCTCCCCTTGATGTCACGCTGCATGTCATGGTTTAGGAGGTGGCACTGCTGTGTGACCAGCCCCTTGTTCAATCAGGATCTCCTCACACTCTGCCCCTTGGTTGATTTCAGCTTGGGAAGATGGTCTTGGAAAACCCAGGGTGGATAGAGCAGTTCCCTTTCCCCCCACATACGCCCTCCATGGTTTCAGAGCTTCCACTCTCTTCAGCCTCTGCTCCACTTGGTATTCATGTTGCAGACGCAGATGCTGTAAATACAGTCTCCATGCTCCATCCAGAGTTGGGTCACCAAATCCTCAGGTCTCCCTAAATGTCTGAGGCAGCTCACAGCACAACCTCCAGCAAACCTTCCCCAGCCCCTCCACTAAATTTTCCATTTCAGGAGAGAGTCAGAAGCCCGTGAGCTACGAGAGTTATGCATCAGATGAGATCCCCGTAAAATATTTTAAGAATGTTACCCAAACTTTTCCTTATTTTAACCGTAGATATGAAGTGTGAAGCAAACTATCATCTATTCAAATTCTTTAGTTAAAATGCAATGAAAGAAAAGAACAATTTGAGATACCTTGTGTGTTGGAACACTTACACAAACAATAGATGCCGTACCTTCTTGGTAAACACCGCTTGGCACAAAGAAAAACTCAAATGAAGATTCTTACATGCAGTTTTCCAATCCAGAAAGATACAATATTAGAAGATATCTCAAAGAGAATAGGAGCTAGGGATCATATATTGAAGCTTCCAACCCTTCTGGGACCCCGAACAGCTTCTGAATGCTGCAGCTAAAAACAAAACGAGAAAATCTGGTCTGGGAGAGCTGGCCGCTGCCCTTCCATTGTTACCACCGTTTTAATAAAACTTAAAGGCCTCCTCAGTTATTTACTTCAGCCGTTATCAGTGGGCAGTTCGGCACCTCTGCCTTTAAGACCTTCCTTAAAACAAAACGCAGGAGAAAATAACCTTTATAAAGTGATAGTATCATCACAATTCCCCCTTTGAAAAAAAACAACCAATATGCAAAGGTGACTTCATTTTAAACTCCTTATTCTTACTGTTTCACTAGACTACAATGCATTTATATTGTATTGACACTAAGCATACAAACATTCACAACTCCATTGTATTTACTCTGGCCACAGCACACCTCTGTCTTTCTTCAGCTTGAAAGCAACTATGGTTTCTCGTCCTGTCACCTGTATAACTTTCAAATTGAATTGTAACAATAATAACCTCTATCTGAACAGCCCGGACGTTTTCTCCCTAAATTTCTCTTTAGGAGTTATGATCGTATGTAGATTTGTCTCAGGCACGTTATTTACAAGTTAAATTCTGAGATGTTGTGACGTAACACCAAGCTGAAGGCCCAATTGTGTAATATTTCTGTTGATAGTTTAATCGGACACTCCAACCACACATTACAAATCTCATCTCTCCAATAGTCCTTCTCAATGACATGTCTCCTCATGTCTCAGCTTACAAGAAATACCATGCTTATGTACCGCTCAATGTACCTTTACCTGCTACTCCTGGCCCAGGCCAGTAAACCTTACTCTCACAGGTATATGTTTTAAGATCTTGCACATACTTCTCCATCCCTCACGGAAGCCAACCGTTGATTTATGGACCAATTGCTAACCATTAGCCATTTCATGTTCTAATCATGCCATTTTAACTCTCTGCTCTTCCACACAATTTCTCACAACTGCAGGAAGTAAATGTTTGAACTCCTCCATAGTAAGAATCTCTCTAAGAGTGTCATAGGTTGCTTTGTTTCTAACACCCTTATCCACCTTTCAAAATTACTTTGTTTGATTCTTTCAAACACAATGTACATTTAACCAGGCACGCTTTTTTAGATCCCTGAAACACTGTCTGTAGGCTTCTGGCACAAGGTCATATGCATTTCAGATGGCGTTCTTCACTCCATCATGCTGACCAGATATCACTTCCGATAGGGATACAAATACCTCACTCATTATACCTACCAACTTTGTTTGACTCAACTAAATCCGCTTGGTCACTGGCCACTGCATCCGTTTAGCAACTTTCTCAAATGAAAGTAAAAAGGCTTTTGCATCCTTCTCATCAAATTTATATAATGTCTGGATGTGTTTAAATAGATCCCCATCAGATCTTTGGCTTCTATAGAGTTGCTCATCCTCACTATCGTCCTTATTCAGCCTACTGTCTATCTTCATCTCCACCCTGCTAAGTCGACTTTACTAATTGCTAATTTTTGAAGTTGAAACTCTCTCTCTTCCTGCTTTTCTTCTTTCTTTTTCTGTATTTCTTCTTCCTCTCCTTTTCTTTTCATTCTACTTAAAATCAAATTTCAAATTGCTTTAATTCCTTTTTGTGTTCATCCGCAATTGAATTCCAAACATTTCGAAAGATTCTGATGGTGTTCCACCAAAATTCAAACGCCAAGCTATAGCTGAAATTATCTCATTTTCTCACAGACAAATACAAACCCAACTACATCTTGTCTGCCAATTCTATATATAAAAAAAATCGCCTTGCTCACCTTTTGTAAAATCTCCAACTTCACTTTTCCCACACCCAGAGAACTCTTAGAGACAGAAAGAACCATTACTTCACAAAGCACTGTTCAAACCAATCGAATTCAACGCTCGGAACAAAAGGCATAAACAACTAACAAACACCTCCTTTGAGCCCAACAATCTCCCTGTGCACATTCTCCACCTCCCCACGTGGGTTTCCTCTAAGTGCTCAGTTTTCCTCCCACAGCCCAAAGATTT
Source organism: Chiloscyllium punctatum (assembly GCF_047496795.1). Classification (NCBI taxonomy): domain Eukaryota; kingdom Metazoa; phylum Chordata; class Chondrichthyes; order Orectolobiformes; family Hemiscylliidae; genus Chiloscyllium; species Chiloscyllium punctatum. The sequence continues at coordinate 58,586,966 of NC_092769.1, forward strand.
GCAGTTTAGGTTAATTGGCCATGTTAAATTGTCCATACGGTTCAGGGATGTGCAGGTTAGGTCCTTTAGTCAGGGGTAAGTGTGGAACAATAGGATAGGGGAATGGGTCATGGTGGGTTAGTCTTCGGTGGATTGGGGTGGACTTGTTGGGACAAATGGCCTGATACCACACTGTCGGGATTCAGAACCTGAACCCAATTTGGAATTATCGATTTCAAAACAGACAAGAGTCACCACTTTGCTATGGACCAGACCAGACTGCCTTAAGATGGCAGCTTGGACGCCAACTTTGTCTTATCGTAAAGGTAGATGTGAAATTGGTGTTCCAGATGTGATGCAGCTATTCAAACCACTCAACTTAAAGCAAAATTGATTTAAACACTCTAATAAAAATACATGCAAAAAGATGAGGTACATATAATAACTTAACTACTGGAAATCTTAACAGTAGAATAGACATATACCTTCCTCTAATGAACTGTCCCAATGTACGACCATCCCATAATCTCATCCCTTGGCAAAAAGACACATCCAAGGTCAGTCAGTAGTGCATGCTGTTCTCCAATCCATGAGGAAACAGCATCAGGACTGATCTCAGAGAGAAGAGCAGCTCGGGATCATTTACTGAAGCATCCAACCCTTCTCCCAGCCCGAGAACCTGGTGATTGTTACAGCTCAGAAAAAACTGTAAAGTCTGGTCTGTGTGAGCTGAACATTGTTATCATTATTTATATAAACAAAAACCCTAAACGCCTCCTAAGTTATTTACTTCAGCCGTTTTCAGAAGGCAGTTCGGCCTTTAAGATCTCTCTTAAAAGAAAAGGAGCAAATAAACTTTATTTAAAGTGACAGCATTGTCAGAGATGTTAGGTGCATGGCCCTTTACAATAATACTCAAGGGGCTTCCTCGTGTTACTGGCCACACGATCAGCTCAAAGAGACAAACACAGAAATCAGACATTCAGTGGACAGGCGCAGATCAAGTTTCAAAGACGTGAGTCAAAGCTGCTGAAACCCCTATCCAACATGGAGCAGCACATGGGATACACCGGGAAGTGAACATCAGCACGACACACATACCCCTATCCAACATGGAACACCACATGGGATACACCGGGAAGTGACAACAGCCCGACACACACACCCCTTTCCAACATGGAGCAGCACATGGGAAACACTGGGAAGTGAACAACAACTCAATACACACACCCCTTTCTAACATGGAGCACCACATGGGACACACCGGGAAGTGAACAACATCCCGACACGCACCAATTCATTGTTTCTGAACTCCACAATGGCAGCACTCGAAACACGGGGGAGCCAAGAACCAAGGTCAGGGAAAGATACAGAGGGACAGAACGATTCACATTAAAGACAGAAACAGACAGTTAATTAACTGAGATCGTGTTGTGGAAATATATAGAAAAAGACTGGGTAGTGGGATTAACTGTTGGATTGAACCCTGAGACAGCAAAATTACAAGAATGTGAACATGAAATAAAGGTTTATACAGATCAGCTGAAACGGTTTGTTTCATCAAATTTTGAATCGGCTTCACAGCCCACTTCAAGCAACATAAACTGGGACAAAGTAATGGACGAACACGGTAAACTCTGCAGGCCATTCTAGTGTATTGCTCAGTAATCTGGATTATCTGGCCAGCATGACGAGTATTGCTAACATTACTATCATATGGGAACGATGAAGATATCAAATACATACAGCAGGGGATGATTTCTATCTTCATTGGACCTGTATAAGGGGTGCGTGTGCGTGCGCGTGGTGCGGGGGGGGGGGGGGGCGTGCATTTGGGGTGGTTGAGTGTGAAATTCATTGAGAGAAAATGCACTTGAAGGAAACCAGGTTAAATACGAACAACCGGCTGGGATTTGGATAATCCACACAGAGAGACTGAGGGAAGTTTCATAGACAGATGCGTTAGAGTGCTTAAGAATATTCAAATATAGGCATTGCCAGACACAATAGCAATATAGCGTGCATAGGAATATCAGACGGATGGGATTTTGGGATGAGCTCGAATCAGATTTGTTTCTGCGGGTTTCAACCCGAGAATGTCAGCAGCAGATTGTTGTCATCATTAATTGTGCATTTCACAGCTCAAGGTTCAAACAGCAGATGGGTTAAGCCAGTGAAGTATATTCTGGAGCAGTGAGTAGTTAAAGTTAATAATGGTCAGGGCATGGTGTCAGGAATCAGCTCATGGCCAAAGGGATTACGAAAGTTGTAATTCGTCTGTGTCAAATAACACCTGGAAGTTTCACTTCCTACCGCCATCGCCACCCTCCCACCACCCCCACACCCCCCCCCCCCCCCCACCACCACCAAGCCATTCATCACGCTGATTTGGAAATATACTGCTGTTCCTTCACATGTTGTTGTATCAAAATACTGGCATTGTGGGTTAACCAACAGCAAGTGGACTGCAGCGATTCAAGAAGACAACTCACCCTTACCTTCTCAGGGGCAAATAGAGATGACCTATCAATGCTGGCCAGCCAGCAACACCCAAGTCGCACAAACGAATGAAAAAAAAAAGATGTTGGCCAGGGATGGGATAGAATCCCTGTGAGGAAATGGAGTTTGTAAACATAATAGAGGACATTGACCTCCACAATCCCAATATTTAAATATCAAGGGCAGAGAGACGATGGTTCACATCTGAAAGTGAGTAGGTCAACGTAGAGACCCTGAGGAACACTGCCAGGAGGGAGACAGGAATTTAACTGGATTCAAAGTATCACCAGGTGGTAAGAAATGTAGACCAAATGAAGGAACAGAAATGCAGTCAGAACTGGTTTATAGAGAAAATATCTTGACAGTGAGACTTACCAGGAACACCAACGATAGACAGGAGAGGATAATAAATATATTGAATAATGCGAAGAGCACAATAGATCCCCCACGATAACGACAACCAATCATAATTTATCGAAAGATACGAAACAGAATTGGATAAACCCCTGTCCATTGTTGGAACATTCCAGTTTAACGTTCTCAGATTTTGATCCATTGTTGGAACATTCCAGTCGAATGTTCTCAAATCCTGAACTCTCTTTCCCCTCTCTCTGGAGCCATTGATCCCTGTTAGTGATGTCGGTGATACTCCTGTTTCTACTGTAGAATAAAATGTTGATGGAGCTCATTTATCAGTAAAAGATGGAAACCCTCTACTGGAATAATTACAATCCATGGAGACTGACATTAATCACAGTCACTGAACAAACAGGTTCAGTTAAACTTTTCCTTACATCACCTTCCATATCATAATAATAGGGAATATTTACACAGTCTGGATTGAATGGTTGAGGGTGACTAACGGACCGACTATAAATCTTTCAATCTTTCTTTTTACCATTTCCTTGTATCTGGGAGAATTTCCAGAGCGGTGCAAGGCTGTATAAGTTCAACTCTGTTTAAAGTAGGGGACTGGGATAAAATAACTGACCAGCTGCATAAAATGTCTCGTGGGGAAATTTCTGGATACACTAATTCAAGGGAGAAAGTGAGGATGGCAGATGCTGGACGTCAGAGTCGAGACTGTGGTGCTGGAAAAGCACAGCCCTTCAGGTAGCAACCGAAGAGCAGAAGGATCCACATTTGATGTGTCAGCCCTTCATCAGGAATAAGGCTTGTCGCCCAAACGTGCTGAAAGATAAACGGAAAGGGAATGGGAATGGGGGAAGGTAGCTGATAATGTGATATGTCGGATGTAATATGTCTGAGAGGAGGGTGGAGCAGAAAGCTGGGAAGGAATATGGGCATGGGGGCTATGCTAAGTTGGAAGGTGAACGTATGGGAAAGGAAAATGAAGAAACTAGTGAAATCCACATTGATCCCGTTCGGTTTCAGGGACCCAAGATGGAAGATGAGGCTTTCTCCCTCCAGGCATCAGTTGGTTAGGAGGTGGTGGTGGAGGAGGCCCAGGATCTTGGCAGAGTGGGAGGGTGTGCTTATATATTTGGCCATGGGGCATTGGGGTTGGTTGGTGTGGGTGTCCTGGAGATGTTCACTGAAGTGTGCCACATGTTTGCGTCCTGTCTCCCCAGTGTGGAGGAGACAATATTGGAAGCAATGGATGCAGTGGGTGGTGTGTCTAGAAGTGCAGGTAAAACTCTGATGGATATGGAATGATCCTGTGCAGCCTTGGGCGGAGGTGAGGGGGGAGGGGGAGGTGAGGATGGAGGTTTTGCAATTCCTGCGGTGGCAGGGGGCAAGAGCTGCGAGGGGAGAGTGTTTTGGTGAGGTCGACACGGAGGAACGGTCTTTATTGAATGCAGATAGGGGTGGGGAGGGAACTATATCTCTGGTGGAAAAGGGAAAGGAGGCAAATATGTCTCTGGTGGTGGCATCTCGCTGGAGATGGGGGAATGCAGACGGATGATCTTCTGCATGTGAATTCTGGTGGGATGGTAGGTAAGGAGAGGGAGACTCTAACCCTGTTGCAGGAGGTAGGAGAGAGGGTGAGGGTAGAAGCGCAGCAGGTGGGTCACAACTGGTTGAGAGGCCTGTCGACAAAAGTGCTGGAGAATTCTCCGTTGAGGAAGAAGGTGGACATTTCAGAGGAAACATTTTTGAAGTTGACATCATCAGAAGCAATGCGGTTGAGAGGGTGGAACTGGGGGAATGGAATGGAGTCTTTGCAGGAAACAGGGTGAGAGGGTGCATACTCCAGGTAGCTGTGGGAGTCGGTGCTTTAATAGTGGATATCAGTGACCCGTCTATAGCCAGAAATAGAAGCAGAGGTGCTGAGGAAAGAAAGGGAGGAGTCAGAGATAGACCAGGTGAAAGTGAGGGATTCGTGCAAATTGGAAACGATTAACTTTTCCAATTCTGGACAAGAGAGAGGAGGAGCAGCTATGATATCATCTATGTATTGGATAAACAGTTGTGGATGGGCGCTGGAATAGAACTAGAACAAGGAATGGTCGATGTACCCCATGAGGGAGCAGGTATTACTTGAGCCCACGTGTGTATCCATGCACCCCCCTCTGTGTGGCAGGAGCAGACTGAAACAATGGGTCTGCCCGGGCAGTTCTTTTTGTGGATTTTCAGGAGGACATAAAAGCGAGCTCTGCTTTCAGAGGGCCATCGGCTTCGGGACTGTTATGTGGGGGCGAGTGGGTGGGAATCTCCAGATGAAATGTTGTCAGATTTAGTTAATAACATGGCCTGATGTGCCATGGCAGGGTTATGGAACAGCAGGTGATGTGTGAAGGTATCTGAGAGCTGGCACTCAGCCTCTGAAATGGAGAGGTGAGTCCACCAGACTACAGCAGCACCACCCTTATCGGCACAGACTGAATAACACAGTCAGGGTTGGATCCATGCGTACAGCGTACAGTCTGCTTAGAGGGTGATAGGTTGGATAGGGTGACAGGGATGCAGAGAAATTAAAACAACCAGTATCACATTGAAAGTTCTCAAAGAACAGATTGAGTAAACGCCAGAGGAATAGGTCTAGGTGGAGGGAGAGTGTGGGAGCTGGGGGAAGGGGTTATGGGATGGGGAGTGGACTCTTGCCCAAAGAAATGGACACTGAGGAGAAGACGGTGAAAGAAGAGTTCAACATTATGTCGTTCCTGAAATTCATTAAAGTGGGGGCACAGAGGGATAAAGCTGAGACCTTTGCTGAGTACAGAACATTCAGTATTAGAGCGTGGAAGTTTCAGGAGAGATGGTGAATACACGTCAGGAGGTGGGCTGGGGGGAGGGGATGGGCTCAGAGTGCAGGGCATGGGTGGGATGGCAGGTGCCAGAGGCTCATAGGCATCTCTAAGGTATTCCATCTTGTGGGCCTCATATATATGGCGAGCACGGCCAATGAGCTGGAGAATGAAGTAGAATTGGGGAATGGTGCAGCCTTGAGCCAATGTGATGAGATGCTGTTGGACAGAGAAAATGTTGATCTCAGTGGCACTGACATCGCACGATCAGTCCACAGAAAGTAACTGATTGATAATGACCTGAATTGTTATCTTATTGTAACGCCCTGATTTCATTGGGGTGACACTCAACCAGCAAGGTCTTACTTTTCTGAGACTTTAGACCAAATGGTGGAAACAAATGATGTTATTAATAAGACAAGTCTATCCATAGTTTTGGAAGGTACTAGCAAAGGCAGAGTTTAGTTGTCATTCCCAATAACTGTAGGGAAGATGTTCATTGAGGAAATTACCAGCACAGAATTTCACCTGATTCCCGTTAACCACAGTTTGCTGAGGGTTAATGATGCTACAAGAGTCAAATATTACTTTGATGCGAGAGAAGTTACTCTGATCTCATCTCTAATGACATTGGAAAATCAGTTAAAATGGTAAAGAGCAAAATGATAGAACACGGCTTATTTGAACAATGTGGTGACTGTCCTCACAACGTTTAAGGAAAAACTGATGCATGGACGTCTGATTCTGAGGAGAGGTTTGTCCTATTTGTGATGAGGCTGTTTGGTTAAGCGTTGAGACACAGAGACAGAAAAATGTTCCACTCTCTATGGGGAACAAAACCACCCTGTTCACGGTGCATTGGATAGTGACACACACACACACAATTGTCTGTTCCGATTGGACATTGATCATCTCAATGTCATCATTCACTGATGACCAATAGCAGCACAGAAGCCAGCCGTTCTCATCACCCCAGTTGGAAAACAAACAGGGAAAGGAATGGCCAGTGGACGTGGGGGTAACTAGGGAACTGGTGTAACTTACAGTGGGAGTGGGAGAAGAAAGATGCGAAGAGCTATCATCAGTGGAAGAGTATGTAGCAGCTGAAAGGGTAGTGCAAGGGAAGTAGGAGTGTAAAAAAAGAGTAGGAAGGCGGAGGAAGAATGGCTAATGAAGATTTAGTGACTGGGAAAAACTTGCTTTAGCAAAAGTGAGATTGGGTGAAAAACATGACTATTGAGGAAAATTGGGATCTGGTTCCACTGAAAATTAAAATTTGATGTACTTCATTTTCCAGCATCTGATTCTTGTTCAGATTGCACATTCACTCTGTATTTCTGTATGTCCATCAATTGCGGATGACCTTTCTTTCGCCGGTATGGTGTCTCAACATTTTTGAATTTTTTAACATGCTAAATTGCCCGTAGTATTAGGTAAGGGGTAGACGTAGATGTAGGGGTATGAGTGGGTTACGCTTCGGCGGGGCGGTGTGGACTTGTTGGGCCGAAGGGCCTGTTTCCACACTGTAAGTAATCTAATCTAATCTAATCTAATCTAAATCTAATCTAAGTAATCTAATCTAATCTAATGTATTTGCTTCGAATTCAATGTAGACATGAGCAGTAGATTTGATCGCCTGCAGTTTGTCCATAACGTAGAATTTAATTGAGTATTTATCCTCATCACATTTACTGCTTCAAGCAATGAGTCTGTGTCCATCCTGCAGATGAAACATTTCTTCAGCACTGACTATTGTTACGAAGAACAGTGCCACACAAAAGGTTCCAGTGCAATGTGCCAAACCTTAGTTCATCCTAAATTAGGTACAGGCTTTATGAATAAGACATGCTGAGTGGTAGAGTGTAAAAGGTGAATTCAAATCTCTGTCGAAAATGCTATTTGCAGCTCCCTCATAATAGGTGTGAACTACATCACTCTGTAAATGCCCCAAAATAACAAAAGCAAGAGACTGGAATTCTTAATTCCTCTTCTCTGAATAACATCTGGAGAACAGGAAGGAAATCAAGGTTTGTTTGTGATATTCATAAATGATGATGGTGAGAATGTGGAAGATGGACGGCAGTGGAATGGTAACTAATATTGGGGATGACACAAAGATTAAATGGGTGGTTCACAATGAGGAGGAAATTGTTAGCCTAAGGACGATATTAACAGATGATTTCTATACCCAGATTATTGGCCGATGAAGTTTAACACTGATAAATGTGAGATGATGCACATCTGAATTAACAAGACAAGTGAGTACTCAAACTGTGAAGTGTGAGGGCTAAATTTGCTCCTTTTTTCATTGCAGCAGGGAAGGTTGAGGAGGAAACCTGGTACAGTTCTACAAAAGCATCGGAGGAATGGAGAGGATGAACAGACGGCAGCTGTTTACCTTACTCAAAGGGTCAAAAACAAAGGGATACATACTTAAAGTGAAAAGCAGGGAATTGAGAGAGGATTTGTGAGTCAATTTTGAACTGAGAGGGTGGCACAGACATGGAATATAAAATTCCTACAGTGTGGAAATAGGCTCTTTGGCCCAACAAATCCACACTGACCCTCCAAAGAATAACCCACACAAACAAGTTCCTCCTATATTTACCCCTGACTAATGCACCTAACCTACACATCCCTGAACACTAGGGGGAATTAAGCATGGCAAATTCACCTAACCTGCACATCTTTGGATTGTGGGAGGAAACCGGAATACCTAGCATAAACCACGCAGACACGGGGAGAATGTGCAAAATCCATACAGACAGTCATCCGAGGCTGGAATCAATCCTGGGTCCCCGCGCTCTAGGGCAGGAGTTCTAGGGCAGTGAGCCACCGTTCTGCCCCTGGTGACATGTGGCTGGAGTGCATTCCCTCGGCTGGTGATTGAGCAGATAATCTCACAAACTTTTTAAAAAGCCTTTGGATATGCAATTGGTGGTGCAGGATCGCACTTTTATTCAATGATTCTATGTGGTGGCAGCCGTGAACACTGATATATTCTGAAGCAATAGCTAATGGCAGTTCCTGGTTTGTTCCATTGACTGTGTCAGTAAGTGAGCCTCCAGTAAAGTGTGGTGTTATCTCCCACTTTCTACTGAAGTGTTCAGGTTTCCTCGCGTTGGTAATGTAATTTTCTGAGTCGTTGATGTCATTTCCGGCCCTTTTTCTCAGAGGGTGGTAGATGGAGTCAAAATTTAATTGTTTGTTGATGGAGTTCCGGTTAGAATGCCATACTTCTAGGAATTCTTGTGCTTGCCTCTGTTTGGCCTGTCCTAGAATGGATATGCAGACCGAGTCAAAGTGACGTACTTCCTCATCAGTACGTAAGAAATTAGTGTTTGTGTCATGTATTTTGTGGCTAATTGATGTTCATCTATCCTGGTGACTAGTTTTCTGCTTGTTTTTCCATTGTAGGGTTTGTTACAGTTCTTGCAAGGCTTATTGTTCCTGGAGCAGAACAGAGAAAGATTTGAATTTATTGTGGTGCTCAATAGTATGAATAAACAGTCAGAGTGAAAAATAATGTTCTATTAGTTGGCATTACAGCATCAAAGAATTCTAATTTCAAGGTTGTCAGCAAAAGAGCTAGGAGTGAAATAAGGAAAAACGTCTTTATTTAGCGAATTGTTACGAACTGGAATTGACTGGCTGGGGAAGTTGTGGATGAAGAGTCAAAAGAGTACTGTGTATATATTTGGAAATTATTAATTTAACGGGCAACAGAGAGAGGGCTGGCAAATGGGAGGTGCTTAGGAGACAGTTTTGGAACTGATTCATACATAATGGCCAATGGCCTCCTCCTGTACTTTAAAGTTTTTTACTCTATCATGTGTCAGCTGTGAATAAAAGTCAGTGTCCAATTATTTCACAGTGTAAATGCTCGCAAATACCTGATTATTTGGTGCAGCATAAGCATTTAAAATGCAAGTATTTCAAGGTCAGCTTCATTATGAAGTCTAATTATTACCCAGAACATGAATATTTTACATGTTGTATTCCAATTGCTAAAACAAATATATCATTGCTTTGGCACAAAACCCTTTGGAAAGCTCTGACTTTTCACTAATGCGATATTAGGTTCGTTGTTTTTTTGAACTATCCACATTTCATATTAAATATCATTCATTCTAAAAATTATAAGTTTTCAAGTTATTGTTCACTGAAATTTGATAACACAAATAATTTCTTTAGTTTAATGTTCACAGTCCATGTTGAATTATTGCCATTTTAAAATTGTGGCAAATAGCTGAAGATCGTACATTTCAGTGAGAAATTAAACTGATTGATATATATATAAATGTATAAGAACGCTAATTCTATTTGTATGTTCAATCTTCTGCTCACTCTGAATATGCAATCACTCAGAAACCAATCACTTTCAAAAAATATTGGAGTGGCAAAACATTGCTTTGAATCCTGACATTGAATATCTAATTTTGATAACCACAAGAGTTATGTTCTTTCTTCGATAAAATAAAATGTACATGCTTTCTTTCTGTGTTAGAAAATCTTGACAGGAGTTTATATTTTAGTTCCATAAATATAGAATCAACAGAATTGATTGAAGAGATTATAATTCAGTTGAATGGTTATCGTTCACATCTTATTGTGGCCCAATTCATGATATATAGCAAACATCCGATTATTGTTCTGGTCAGTAAAGTCAACACCTTGCAATGAGCAACGCTGAAAATTGCTTTCAATTTATCTGAAATCATTTACCGTGTTATTGGACCTCACAGCTGCCTGAGACACAGAGAGACTCAGTGGCCTTTTCCAAAATCTGTGCATTGGGCTTCTAACGTGGTTCAGGGCAGTCAGTCAAACATTACTTCAAAACAAATAATTTGGAATCCTCCTTGGGCAGGGGGAGAACCCGCCAACAGACTATCACTGGTCTCAGTGTAGGTACAAATATTGTCCAGGTTAAATACTAATGGCTGACCAGCAACCAGGTTTTGAAATTCATCTTCAGTCAGAGCCTGGACCAGAGAGCAGACGTGTTGACATGGAGAGCCAGAATCACACCATTCAAGTTACCTATGGTGATGAAACCTGACCTGCCTCCCAGACTCCATACTTCTGCACCCCGGACCAGACATGGGTGAAGACGTTAACAAGTTGACAATCTATTGCAGTGCCTTGTGTCTCACAAAGAAACCTCTAAAGCCATATTCAATACATGTCACCTTCACATTCTCCAGTATCAAAGTAAAATTGTACATCTCTATGAATGGTCAGAGATGACTACATAGATCACACAGTAGAATGTATGTGAAGTAACCAGCAGCAAACGGCAATCCACAAATCACATTAATAACTGAACTTGGCGGATTCTGTCTGGTCTAAGTAACCACACATATTATACTGGCTTTCAGTAACTGTGACAATGCACACCAAAACTGGATGTTTTGGCCTTACACCTCTCCAAAGCTTCGTGATCTCACACACATCACTCCCTCACACATTCAACAATTGATGAAAATCCACAAGCTGGGTGAAACTGGAAACAGAGAACAGTGCAGCACTGTACAGGCCCTTCGGCCTTTGACGTTCTGTCGACCTTTTATCCTACTCTAACATCAGACTAAACTACATACCTTTCATTATACTATCATTCATGTGCCTATCCATTTATATATCCATAATATAGCTGATTTTACTACAACTATTGGCTGTTCATTGCACACACCCACGACTGTCTGTGTAAGGAACTTACCTCTGACATCTCCCCTAAACCTTCCTCCAATTACCTTAAAAAATTATACCCCCTCGAGATAGCCATTTCCACCCTGGGAGAAAGTCTCTGGCTATCCACTCTATCTATGCCTCTCATAATCTTGTATACCACTGTCAAGTCAAGTTCCATTCTTCTTCGTTCCAATGAGGAAAACAACCTAGCTCCCTCAAATTTTCTTTGCAAGACATGTCCTTCAGTCCAGGCAGCATCTTGATAAATTTCCTCAGCATTCTCATCAAAGCTTCCACATCTTTTCCATAACGAGGCAACCAGAATTGATCACAATATTCGAAGTGTGGTCTCACAAGAGCTCCATATAGTTGGAGCATAACCTTGCAGCTCTTAAACTCAATCCCTCGGCTAATGAACACATCAAACACCTTCTTAACAACCGTATTAACCTGGGTAGAAACTTTGTGGGAGCTGTGCTATGGCCCATATGATCCTCTATTCCTCCACAATGTAAGAATCCTGCCTCTAACCCTGTATTCTGCATTCAACTTCGACCTTCCAAAATGAATCGTATCCCGCTTTTCCATCTTGAACGCCGAGTCCTGCATCTTGTCAATGTCCTGTTGCAAACTACAACAGCCCTCCACACTATCCACAATTCCACCAACCGGGGTTTCATCATGAAACTTACTAACCTACCCTTCCACTTCGTCATCCAAGTCATTTATCAAAATCACAAACAGCAGAGGTCCCAGAACCGATCCTTACGGAACACCACTGGTCACCTAGTTCCACACTGAATACTTCCCATTTGCCACCACCCTCTGTCTTCTATGGGCTAGCCAATTCTGTATCCAGACAGATAGGTCTCCCTGTATGCCATGGCTCCTTACTTTCTGAATGAAACTACCACGGGGAAGTTTATCAAACACATTGTTAAAATCCATGCACTCCGCATTCACTGCTCTACCTTCTTCAGTGCGTTTAATCCAATCCTCAAAGATTCCAATAAGAGTTGTGAGGTATGACCAGTCCCTCACAAAGTCATGCTGACTATTTTTAATCAAACTATGATTTTTCAGAATCCTCTCCAATACGTTGGCCAATACTGATGCAAGACTGACTGGTCTGTCATTCTCAGGACCATCCCTGTTCCCTTGCCTGAACAAGGGAGTAACGTTTGCCACCCTACAATCAACCGAATGCTACTCAAATGGAGAGTGAAGACGCAAAGGCCATCGCCAAAAGCACAGAAAGCTCTTCCCTCTCTTCTTGTAGTAACCTAGGGTGTTTCCTGTCTGGCCGAGGGATTTATCTATCCTTATGTTTGTACTTCAATCAGTCTGTATTTCACCTCAACTTGTTTACTCCCTGTCCAACCAACTGATTGACTGCTTTCCATTTCAGGGCTCTGTACAGTGCTGCCTTCCTGAGCAAGTATGGTTCCCAATATCCTGTGTATTATGTAATGGAAAACATGGGAATGCCTTTCTCATGAAGGACAGATGCCAAAACTTTGACTCTGCTGTTCTTCTGATGCTGCCTGAATGGCTGTGCTTTGCCAGCGCCACACTTTTCGACTCTGATCACCAGGATCTGCAGTACTCACGATCTCCATTACTGAGGGCTGTCCTCTCTGCACACTGAGCAGGCAATTAATCAGCAGAAACCAGTTGTATTTAGAACTGACTGTTCAGTTCTGGAAAGCTGCATTTGACGAACACTTTTACTAAAAACGAAATTACAATTCAACAAATTTTCATTCAGTCCCAGAGTTACAGTTTTAGTTCATGAATTGGACAGCTTGATAACAAGCAGTGAATGACTGAAGAACTCCGAGGTACAGAGTATTCCAGGCGATATATTTCATGTTGGATGTGCTTTACTTTAATGCTGCTAATATTATCAGGCAGACGAATAAGACAAGGAAACGAGGTGACATGTGGAAGTGTGGCACTTTTGCCATTACAGAGATGTGTTTGAGGGAGGTCATGGCTAACAACTCAATATTCTGTGGTACCAGAACTTTTGTCAGGACAGGAGAGGGGGTAAAAGAGGAGGTAGTAGTGCCTTATTAATTATGGAGTCAGTTACTGGCGTAAGAAGGGACGATATCTTGAAAGGATCTTCTAATGAGACTTGGTGGTTAAAGCTCAGTCTCAAAACCATGACAGAAACACTGCTTGGGATATATTGTAGACCCCCAGATAAAGGAAAGTACGGGAGCAGGTATATAACCAAGTTATTTAGATGTGTAAAAATAATAATACGATCATTATATTCAGGTATTTCAATTCCAAACATTAATTCGGTCAGTGATAACTTCTTAAGCGGGGGCAGGTGCTTTGAAATTTATTCCAAAGAGCTTCTTATACCAACATAGAGCAGATACAACAATGGACAGTGCAGTGCTGGGCCTCACTGTGGGGAACGAAGCCACTCAGGTGTTCTAGGCAGAAGTGGGAGAGCATTATAGGACCAGTGACCGTGATATCGCACATTTTGACTTTGCTAAGCAAAAGGCCCCAAAACTGTTTGAAATATAAAAGCTTTTTGGATTGGGTAGACAGATTTTATGAAAAAAAATGACAGGATCTGGGCAAAGTGCAGTTGCTTCTGGGTGAAATCGTAGCAGAACAAGGTGGGGCGAAGGTTGAGGGATCACTTGATTAAAATGGAATTGATGACAGTGTCGGCCCTAGCATGTTACACCGAAGATAAAATTTAGGAAAACAAGCCCAGAGAACCTCAGATATCGACGCAAATTCCGAACAGGATGAAAAAAGAAAGAGAAGCTTAACGCAGATACCAAGTGAGCGGGCCAATGACGGTCCTAAAAGAATATAGCAAGTGGGGGGCTAAACTTAAAAACTCAGTAGAAGAGAGCAGAAGAAGGGTTGATAAAACTTTAGCATGTAAGATTAGCAAGAATCCAAAGTCTTTTTTTTGGTTTATTAAGGGGAAGACGATAATGTGGGAAAGAATGAGAGTGTTAGGGTCTAAGAGGACAGCCTGTTCACAGAGCAAGAGAATATGTTAAATACATTCTACGAATCGGTCTTCAGTTTGGAGAAGCTGTTTCTGGATTCAGGGAGATTGACCGTTTGACCCTTGAGCAAATTAACACAGGTGCTGAGGAAGAATTGGAAGTTGATGCAAGATAGAGTGGGCAAATAACCAGATTAAAGACCACCAAGTCTCACATCAGTGAGGGGGAACCAATTGTAGAAAATTCGGAGGGCTGTTAAGGCTGGATCATTATATCTTCAAGGCTGACACAGACAGATTTTTATGCAAGTGTTACAGGAAATCATAGGAAAGTGGAATGGGGGATTAGCAAAATAAATATAACCTAATCGAAGGAAAAGCAGACTCAGTGAGAGGATAGATATATTGTTTCCCCTTTGTGTAATGGAGTTCTTTTCCAATAGCCCTGTATTCACAAGAACATCAAACTCTATCACTATGGAGTGAGACACAGTTTGGAATGCAATCGAGGGATTCAAGGAATTCATAAACGCGATACTAATAGACAGAAAGTACGAGAGGTCTGCAATAACACGGATTGCCTGTCGGGGTGAGGATTTGCATCGACACTGGCACTATTACCAGAAGGAAGACCTCTGCAAGACACCCTCCAAGGCTAAGCAGAGACCTGCACTGGAGAACAGGTAGTCAGGGGCCAGGTGTCAAGGAGTGCTGAAGGCCTAAAGACTATGAAACTATCGTGTCTCCTTCCTTCCCTTCCCTGACCAAAACTATGTGTGGAGGGGTAGAGAGGCATGCCGTTGTAGCAGTAGGGCTTTGACATGAGGGCTTCGGACAGCTCCAGCTCAGCAAAATGTACAGGGAAACTGAAATAATTTCCTTTTAACTTTATTGCTACAGCAGTCGAGATGGCAGTTAGGGCAGTCTCACGTTCCTCGTGTGGGATGTCGGAGCTCACGGAGATTTTCACCGTCCCTGATGGCTACACGTGTGTCTGTGCACCCAGCTTCAGCTCCTGGGAGACCGTGTTAGGGGGATGGAGCTGGATGGCACGGTGGCTCAGTGGTTAGCACTGCTGCCTCACAGCACTAGGGACCAGGGTTCAAATCCTGGCTCGGGCAACTGTTCGTGTGGAGTTTGCACGCTCTGCCCATGTCTGCATGTGTTTCTTCTGGGTGCTCCGGTTTCCTCCTATAGTTTCAAAGATGTGCAGGTTAGGTGCATTGGTCATGCTAAATTTTCCCGTAGTGTTAGGTGTAGGGGAGTGGGTCTGGGTGGGCTGCTCTTCGGTGGGTCGGTGTGGATTTGTTGGGCCGATGGGCCTGTTTACACGCCGTAGGTAATCTAACTTAGGATGCACTCAGAGTCATCTGAGATTCTGAGAACTTCATAGATAAGTGCTATAGTGTGGTGGCCACGCCCAAGACACGCCCCTAGTTATGTCCCCCCAGTTATGTAATATTCCAGTCCAATGTTCATCGCCCTCAGTTCATTAGCTTTACCTGTCAGTCCTGTTGTAGTTAAATAAACACACTTTAATCCAACAGGCATACCTTGCTTCCTGTCATATTCGAGGTAGAGAGTGGCTGTGCGACCACCAGGAATGGCAAAGGGAGTAGGCAGAGAGTACAGAAATCTCCTGTGGCCATTCCTCTCGATAACAAGTAGACCATTTTGGATTGTTGGGGGCGATGACCGTTCAGAGGAAACCAGCAGTAGCCAGGTTGGTGGTACTACCACTGGCTCTGGGGCACAGCGGGAAAGTGGAAAGGTAAACAGGACGTTAAAGATAGGAGGGTCGATTGTTAGAGGGACAGATCAGAGATTCTGTGGCCACAAACGGGAATCCAGGATGGTAGGTTACCTCCCAGGTGCTCGGGTCCAGGATGTCTCCATGTGGCTGCAGAACATTTTCAAGGGGTTGAGTGAGCATCCAGAAATCATTATTCACATTGGCACAAATGGTACCCGTAGCAACAGAGACGAGTTCCTGCAGCGTGATTGCAGAGAGCTAGGAGAAACATTTAAAAAAGAAACCTTGACAGTGGTAATCTCATGAGATGGAGATTACCATCAGAGACTTGTACTAGAGGGGGCACCAATATCATGGCGGCCAGTTTTGATAGTGTTACAAGGGTGGGTTTAAACTGGATTGGCAGGGGGTGGTATCCTCAAGAGCAGGGAGGCAAGTGCGAGGCTGGAAGGAGATATAGTAATCAGAAATAGTAAGATTAGGCTGGAAAACGACAGAGAAATGCCTTTTGGATTAAATGCATCTATGTCAAGGCAAGAAGGCCCACAGGTAAGGCCGATGAACTCAGGGAGTGGATTCGTAGGTGGGACTGGGCTATTATAGCCATTACAGAAATATGGCTAAGTGATGGAAAGGACTGACAGCATAATGTGCCAGGGTACACGTGCTTTGTGTGAGACAGAGATGGCGGAAGGAGGGGAGGGCAGTTGCATTTCTGATTAAGGGGAGTTCCACAGCAGTAATCAGAGACAAAATAACTGATGGATCACCGAGTGAGGCTTTGTGGGTGGAGTTAAGAAATAGGAAGGGAATGATGAGGTGATTGGGGATGTATTTTCGGCCCCGAAATAGTCAACAGGAATGAGGGGAGACCTGCAGGAGCAATAGGGTTATCATAATAGGAAATATAATTTTTAAAATACAGACTGGAATGGACAGAGCTAAGGGATTTGATGGTATAGAATCGGATAAAAGCGTCAGGAAAGTTTCTTCAAGCAGTATACAGATTGTCCTACTCGGGAAGGGGCAAAACTCGAAATTTTCTGAGGAAATAGGGCAGGAAAAGTGACTGAGTTAACAGTGGGGGAGCACTTTGTGACCAGTAAGCGTAGTTCTATTAATTTTCAAATAGTTATGTAGAGGGGCAAAACTGGTCCTCAGGTTCATGTTCGAACTTGGGGCGTGGCTCAGGTCCTGGCAGCTTGGATCAAGGGAATCCCTGGAGGTATATAAGAGATAACGGGGTTTACTGAAGAAGGAAATCAGTAGGGTGAAAAGGGGACAAGAAAGAGCTTTGGCTGAGAAGATTAAGATGAATCCAAAAAGCTGCTTTAAATATGTTAAAAGAAAACTCAATAACTGGGTAGAAAATAGGACCCATCGAAGACCAATGTGGACAAGTATGTGTGGAACTATAAGAGATGGGTGAAGTCCTCAACGAATATTTCTACTCTATGTTTACCGTGGAGAAAGACATGTTCACTTGAGAACTTGAGGAAGTTAGTGGTGATATCTTAGGTACAATCCATATCATAGTAGAGGAGATTTTGGACGTACTGGAATGTTTGAAAGTGGATAAATCTCACGGTCCTTACCCGATATATCCAAGAACACCTCAAGGGGCTCCAGAAGAATTTGCGGGGACACTGGCCTATAATGTTGATCATCATTGACCACAGTGACGTCCCGGAAGACTGGAGGAGAGCAAATATTGTGCCCTTATTCAAGAAGAACTGAACACAAAAAGCCTTGGAACTAAAGACCAGTAAGGTTCTGAGGGATAAGATTTACTTGCATTTAGAAAGACAGGCTTTGATGAGGAATATAAAGTGTGGCTTTGTGTGAGGAAGTTTGTACCTGACAATTCTCTTAAAGTAATTGGATGATGTGACTAGGAAAATTGACTTAAGTGGGGCAGTAGACTTCAAAACATGTGGTGTTGAGAGAAGGAAACACTCCCCACACATATACCTTGGCCTATTGACATGGATAGAAGATATGAACACAGCGTAAAGTGACTGGCCCTGATATCACGGCAGTATTTGATTAAGATGTTAAGGAGACTGAGCAAAATTGAACTTGATGAGAATCAGTTGTAAACTCCCCACAGGTTGAATCATTCAGAGCACAATGGGGCTGGTGGACATCAATCCTCCCAGTCCCTGGATATCTCTGTGGGCAATGCTCAGGGTAGCTTCTTCGGCACAAACATCTTCAGCTGCTTCATCAATGTCTTTCGCTCTGTCACACAATTAGAGATGGGGATGTTCTTTGAAGATTATACAATGTTCAGAACAATAAGTAAACTCCTAAGGTACTAAAGTATCAAATCTGGACAACATTCAAGCTTGTGCTGTTAATGTACAGGTAACATGAATCAAAAGCTCTGCTGGGCACTAAACATTTCCACGGTTAAAAGAAAGAGAAGCCCCTTCAGCAACTCTAGCTGGTTTCCCAGTAATATAAGAAAGCCATTCAGCCCATCAGATCTATTGGATAACAAGAGGCGCAATGCATTCACTCACTCCTGCCTATTACACAAGAAGACAATTTAAAATAAAAGCAGATGTTGGAATCCAAAATACACACGCAGGAAGCTGGAAGAACAGAATAAGCAAGGTAGCATCAAGACTTTGAGAAGCGAACGCCTTGGATATAACCCTTCGTCAGGACTGTGGATGGGAGTAAGGGGGTATATAGATAAAGTGGCGGGTGAGGGAGGAGGAGGCAGAGTGGCGAGGTGGGGATAAGTGAACACAGGTAAAGGGTATCAGCGAGTTGTTGATGGGAGCGCTGAATCCAGTTGGTAGCTGGACAAAAGGTTGCTCAGAGGAATGGAAGGAAGGGGAGGGCTTGGGAAGGGAGTCGGGGGATTGGAATGGAGGTTAATTGAAATTGGAGAATTCAATGTTGAGTCCCCGGGGTGCAGGCTGCACAGGTGACAGATGAGATCTTGTTACTCCAAATTATGGTTTGGTTCATTGTGGCAATGGAGGAGGCCAAGGATGGTCATGTTGGAAAGGGATTGTGAAAGAGAATTGAAATAGGACATGACTGGGATGTCTTCCATTCCACCTAACGACCCTAACTTTCAGCTCCCAATGGGATTCATCCCCCCATCGCCCAACCAGGTTGTACCCACCACTTGTGTCCACATAGCCGTAACTCACCATCCCCCTGATCTCGCCACCCCAAACCACTCCCTTCCCTCTTTATCTGCAGCTCCCCCTACCCCCCAACCCAGTTCTGAAGAATGGTTTATACCTGAAATGTTGACTTTCCCTCTCATGGTGCTGCCTGGCTTGCTGTGTTCTTCCTGCCTTCTATTTGTCTCCTATAACCCAGGAAGATAAGAGTCTAGTCAGCACAGCGTGCTGGTAGGCAGAAACCATGGGTTGCTCACTGAAGTCTTTGAACCTCTGTCTTCGGGCCAGGAGGAAGATATTCAGTTCCTTGAGACATTGACACATGAACAGAAGAGGCCATTCAGCCCCTCCAAACTGTTAGACTTAAATAGGAGAATGTCATTGTTGCTGCAACACGACAAACCAATGAGGCACAGACTGCACAGACAGACTGCTCCATGTTGTTCCTCCTGGCTCCATTTCTAATGGTACACACGTGCTATGTTAACGTGGTTTGCCGATCATGAGGAGGGAAAGTGATTGGTTTGTGCCAAGTCCCAAGGATGCATCTTCTATCTCCGAGATGTTATGGATCAGGCTAGATCACTCAAAACACTTTTAAGCAGGCAGCCCAGCGCATGCCTTTGCAATTTGTTTCGGTAAGTGTACAATGAAAATTAGTCGGAGTAATTTAGATAGGTTGACTACTAGATTTTAAAACAGACATAAACTTTATTCATAAAATTACACAATGAAACACAAAGAACAGAATAAAGAATCACGACAGATTTCAACCCATTCAGGTAGACTTAATTATGCTATTCCGGATATACACAACTGTCCCAATAGGCAAACTCCCAATAAAAACCAGTATAAATGGAACACAAACTTCCAGATTGAAGTTGAAGTTCAGAAAACAGAGAGAGTTTCCACACAGCTCTCAGTTGAACTTCCCAGTTCAAGACTCAACTGAAAACTGCTCAGGTAAGCTATTTCAACTAAATAGCTCACCACTCTCCGTTCACTATACTGGTCACTTATAAAGCATGACCACTTTGGCCTGAAGTCTCATCTGTTTCCAAGTAAACAAAAGGCCTCTGAAAATACTTTTCATCTCTGAACCAAACCAGACTGATCAGAGCTTGGCCCCGTTTTATTGTACCTCTGAAAAAAATCAAGGACAAAGTTTCCTTGAGCCAAGAAACAGCTTTTAGACAAAAATTGGACTTGCTTTGTGACATGTCTCTCCCACCCCTTAAAAAAACCCACCAATACTAAAAGGTGGCTGCATTTTTAACCCTTCCAAACCCAGTTAGTAGTCTCAAAACTGACAGATACACTATACTAATTGTAAACATTCAAACATGCACAAACCCATGCAAATTCAGGCCGCAGTATAGCCACTATCAAACACCTCCGTATCTCATTCGAGTCTCAATAACTCATCAGCTTTCACGTTTTCGTGACCTGCCACATACACAATTGTCAGATCGAATGGCTGCAACAACAAGCTCCATGTAAACAGTCTGGCATTTTTGTCTTTAAGTTTTTCCACAAATGTCAATGGGTTGTGTTCAGTGTATACAATTGTCTCAGATGCATTGCTGGTAATATAAACACAGTTATGGTGTAATGCAAACAACAAATTTAAAGTATTTTTCTCCCCCGTTGAAGATTTCTGTTGATGAATGTTCGACTTCCCAGAAAAATACCCGATGGGTCGTTCTATTCCCTCATCATCCTCCTGCACCAACACCGGACCAACACCCACATCACTGGCAACGATAGCCACCTTGAAAGGCTTCATGTAATACAGTGTAGCTAATACTGGGGGCAGTGGTTCATACAGTTTTTAGGCTGCAAAATGCCCTTTGACAGTCCTCTGTTCACTGAGAGTTCTTGCCCTGGACAATTCGGTGAGTGGAGCAGCCACACTGCTTAAAGTTTGGCACAAATTTTCAGCAAAATCCTGTCAATCCCAGGAACCGTAGTATTGCATATTTCTTCTTGTCGACGGTGTGGAACATTCCCCAACTACTATAGTTTTTGTATCTCATGGGGCCATTGGTCCATGTCCAATACCGTGACCCAGGAAAGTGACTTGGGCTTTCTCAAATTCACTTTTAGCTAGGTTTACCACCAAGCCTTCCTTCTGAAGCCAATCAAACAAGTCCGATAAATGCTGTAAATGTTCTTTCCATGAGTGACTAAAAATCACCAGGTCATCAATGTACATCACATGGTTGGGTAATACGGCAATGACCTTATTATCAGTCTCTGAAATGTGGCTGGATCGTTTTACATACCAAATGCAACAACTTTGAACTGATATAGTCCATTTTGCGTTATGAAAGCCGAAATTGCCTTTACTTTCTCTGTCAGAGGTCCTTGCCAGGAGCCTCTGAGCAAGTTCAACTTAGAAATATAAGTAGCTTCTCCCACTTTTTCGACACAGTTCTCCAAACATGGAATTGAACATACATCAGTCTTTGTAACGAAGTTGACTTTGTGAAAGTCCACACATGTCCGCTGGGTAACATCTGGCTTTGGCACCATGACTATATATGAGCTCCAATCACTGTAAGTCACTTCGATTATGCCATCGTGGAGCGTGTGCTCTATCTCTGTCTAAACCTGTACCAACTTTAGAGGGTAATGCCTTTAAGGATGTTGCTTATCAGAACAACATCTCCTGTGTCTACATCATGCACAATTATGTTCGTACTTCCCAGTTTATTTTAGCATATATCTCCACGATATTGCAATACCTCTTTCAGGTTACTATGCTTTTCTTGAGGAAGGTAACTCAATAATTTATCCCAAGTTTTGACAATTTTCTCATTGTTCAATTTGATTTGAGGAATGTCCAATTCAGAATCCTCTGAACTTGGTTCTTCTTTCTGTGCTGTAATCATTAACACCTTCTCCTATTGCTTTCCTTCCCTATCAAAATACCTGTTGAGTATATTCACATGACACACTCTGTGAGATTTCTGCCTGTCTGGAGTCCGTACCAAGTAGTTCACTTCATTTAATTTCTTCCCAATTTGATAAGGTACACTAAAACTTGTTTCTACAGGCTCAACTATTACTGGAAGTATCACCAATACCGTATTCCCAATTGCAAAATTGCAAATTTGTGATTTATGATCCACTTCCTGTTTCATTGTATGCTGCGATACTTTTAAATGCTGTCTACCCAACTCTCCAGCACTATTTTAGCTGCATTTCAGAATGGCAGGCAGTGTCCAGTGGGGTACCACAGGGATCCGTGCTGGGACCGCAGCTTTTTACAATATATGTTAATGATATAGAAGATGGTATCAGCAATAACATTAGCAAATTTGCTGATGATACAAAGCTGGGTGGCAGAGTGAAATGTGATGATGATGTTAGGGGATTACAGGGTGACCTGAACAAGTTAGGAGAGTGGGCAGATGAATGGCAGATGCAGTTTAATGTGGATAAATGTATGGTTATCCACTTTGGTGGCAAAACAGGAAGGCAGATTACTACCTCAATGGAATCAATTTAGGTAAAGGGGCAATTCAGAGAGATCTGGGTGTTTTTTACACCAGTCAATGAAGGTAAGCATGCAGGTACAGCAGGTAGTGAAGAAGGCTAATAGCATGCTGGCCTTCATAACAAGAGTGATTGAGTATCGAAGCAAAGAGGTGCTTCTGCAGCTGTACAGGGCCCTGGTGAGACCACCTCTGGAGTACTGTGTGCAGTTCTGGTTTCCAAATTTGAGGAAAGACATTCTGGCTATTGAGGGAGTGCAACGTAGGTTCACCAGGATTATGAAAGGATTGGACACTCGGGCAGCAGGAAACATGTTTCCGCTGATGGGTGAGTGCCGAACCAGAGGACACAGTTTAAAAATACAGGGTAGACCATTTAGGACAGAGATGAGGAGAAACTTCTTCAGCCAGAGAGTGGTGGCTGTATGGAATGCTCTGCCCCAGATGGCAGTGGAGGCTCAGTTTCTGGATTCATTTAAGAAAGAGTTCGATAGAGCTCTCAAAGATAGTGGAATCAAGGGTTATGGAGATAAGCCAGGAAGAGGATACTGATTAGGAATGATCAGCCATGATCATATTGAATGGCGGTGCAGGTTTGACGGCAGAATGGCCTACTCCTGCACTATTGTTTATTGTCTATTGTCTATTTAATCGTTCCCTAAAATTTGACACATCGTCCAATTGTGTGGTCTCTGAATTCTGACTTATTAATTTTTCCTTAACTAATGGTAATGGTCCTTATACTTCTTGCCCACAAATTAATTCAAATAGTCTGAATTTGGTCGATTCATTTCGTGCGTCTCTGATCACGAAGAGTTCAAATGGAATTTCCTTATCGCAATCATCTGGATTATCCTGACCATAAACCCTCAACATGGTCTTCATTGTTTGATGCTCATGCTCACTGTGATTCCGAATACTACATAGTAGATTTGAATTGCTTTATTCCCAAGTAATCAATCACCTGCTTGAATAGTTCGGATGTGAGGCTTGATCTGTCTGGATCTCTATTGGTAGTCCATACCTAGTTAAAAATAAGTTTTATTTTCTACAACTGTTTTAGCTGTGATGCTGCATAATGGGTCTGCCTCTGGAAATCTAGTCGACACATCCATTATTGTTAATAAATACTTATTCCAACTTTTTGTTTGAGATAGGGGTCCTATAAAATCTGTCAAGACTCTTGTGTAAGGTTCCTCAAGTTCTGGAATAGGTATTCAAGTTGTAGGTTTTATTAATGCCCGTGTGACATATTTGAGATGTTCTGGCAATATTCAACTACATCTTTATGTAGTGCAGGCCAGTGAAAATATCTTTGTATTTCAGCCTGTAATGTCCTCACCCCGAAATGATCTCCAAGTGGTAGCTCATGCGCCACTCGCAGCACCTCCTTTCTATACACAACAGGCAAAACAATTTGATGAATTTCTGTCGACGTCTGATCTGCTTCAATATGTGCTGATCTCCATATCTGCATTAAAACATCATTTGTTAAGTAATAACACACAGGAATGCATTCATTCTCTTTCTTACTAAATATCTTTTGATATAAATTTTGTAACTCCTCATTTTTCAGCTGTTATTCAATCAGCTTATCAGAGCTAAAAATACGCTCATGTTTTCCTACTTGCTCCTTCTCTGTTCCACTTATCTGATCAAAAAGAAACTTTCGGATAACTCTACGTCAGCTTCCTTATCTGTGCCTTTATCCTGCTTAGACCTGTGCATCTGTGATCTTCTGGTCATGCAATTAGGGGGAAATTTCTGGACAAACATTCTCCAGGTCTTCAGTTGCCTGCATCTCCACTGGCTTTTCAACTAGAATAGGCAGCACGACTACCAAATCAGCTATATTATTTGCAAGGACAAATTATATTCCTGGAGCTGAGAGTAAGGGGTCCAGTACTCCTACCCCACATTCTCCACTCTTCTCTGGACTCTCTAGCCTCACTTTACATAACTGAGCACTTTTTGCCTCACTATGAATTCCTGTTACTAGCACATTTTCTGACAATAGTCTCTCAAGAGTGCATAAAGCCTCACCCCTCAGCATTACAGACTAAAAAGATCCAGTGTCAATTAATATCGGAACCTCCTTACCAATTACTCCTGGCCTATGTGAATAAACTCTTCCCTTTCATGTAAGTTTTTATGCAGATTTGACACGTCCACTGATCATCTTGTACACATTGAGGCAGTTGCCTAACTCCCAGCCCAACAACACTGTGATTTTGTGTGGCCCACTTTATTACAATGAAAACACCATAGTATTTTAACTTCTTTGTCCCCTTCAAGGTTTTCTTTATTACTGTCGTAAGTTATCCTTATAATCTGCACTGTGATCTACCTTTCCCTTTGCATGTGAGGATATCTCTTTGCTCCAATTTCTGTCCCTCAGGGACTAGAACTGGTTCTGAAAGCCAAACCAAGTTTATGTACCAGTTCATAATCATCAGCCATTTCAGCAGCTAACCTTGCTGTTTACACGCTCTGCTCTTCAACCTGAGTTTGCACTACTTCAGGTAGTGAATTTTTGAATTCCTCCAAGTACTAATCTCTCTAAGAGCATGATTGCTTTGCTTGAATTTTAATGCTCATATCCAACTGTCGAAATTAGTCTGTGTGATCCTTAAAAACTCAGTGGTGCGACCAGGATCCCTCATTAGATTCCTGAAAGGTCGCCTATACAGACAAAATGTTTTCTGTAACCTGCTCATACTCCCCAGATACTTCCTCTGATTGGGATGTGAATACCTCACCAGTCCTACCGACAAGTTTCGTTTGGATCAACAAAACCCATATTGCCTCTGGCCACTGCATTTGTTTCGCAAACTTTTCAAATGAGATGAAAAGGGCATCACATTCTTCTCATCAAATTGGGGCAATGCTTGAACATACTCAAACAAATTCTCACGAGGCTTCTGACTACCAGGGGCTCGCTCATCGTCACTCTCATCCTTACTAAGCACATACTCAGCCGTTATCTCCAGCCTTTTACACTGACTTCCCTTTTTATGAGTCAGTTTTTGCTATTCAAAAGCTCTCTCTTTCTCTCTCCCCTGTTGCTCTCTCTTTTGCCATTCTTTCTTTTTACTCTCTGTTCTGCTGCTCTCTCTTTTCCCCCTCTTCTGCATTTTATCAAAAGTCAAATGTTTCATTTTGCTGCCCTTTCGCTACCTCTCGATGTTAACTCAAAATGTTTCATTTGCAACTGAATTCTTGCCATCTCTGATTCTGGTGGTTTCTCCAGCAAGTTTAATTGACGAGCTACTGCTGTAATTATCTTCCTTTCCTCACAGAAGGAGGCAGGTCCAATTCCAGCTTCTCTGCTAATCTTGCAACTTGGTCTTAGTCACGTTTCGTAAAATTTCCAAAGTCACTGCATGCACACCCAGGAAACTTTTGGCAACTGAAATAGCCATTACTATTCTAAGCTTTGTCAACCCAATCAAACTAATACCCGAAATAAAGACACTAGCATCTCCCACTCGCTGTTAAAAATCCAGCAATGAGCTTACAATCTGTGATGGACGAGGCGCGAACACTCAAAACATTCTTAAGCAAGCAGCCCAGAGAATAACTTTGCAATTTGTTTTGGTAATTATCCAATGAAAATTACCCGGAGTAATTTAGCTAGGGTGACTACTAGATTTTAAATCAGACAAAAACGTTATTCACAAAGTTACACAATGAAACACAAAGAACAGTATAAAGAGCCCCTACAGAATTCAACCTGTCCAGCAAGACTTAGTTGTGCTGTTCCAAATACACACAATAGTGCGAATAATGAGACTCACTTGTAAAAACTTTATAATGGAATGCATGCTTGCAGGGAGAAGCTGAAGGGCAGAAAAGAGAGAGTTTCCACACAGCTCCCAGTTGAACTACCCAGTTCAAGACTCAACTGAAAACTGCCCAGCTCCGCTCAACTCAGCTAGCTCAGCTAAAAGAGCTGAAAAAAACCCGTTCATTATACAGATCACTTCTAAAGCATGACAACTTTGCCATGTAGTTTAATCTGTTTACATATAAATAAAAGGCCTCTGAAAATCCGTTTCGCGTCTGTATCTCACCAGACTGATCGCAGCCTGGCCCCGTTTTATTGACCCTCTGAAAAACATCAAGGACAGAGTCTACTTGAAGCAATGAACAGCTTTTCGCAAGAAAGAAGGATTTGTTTGTGACAGAGAAGACAGGCTAGTTTTCAGTATGGACGTCAGAAACTGGTGGGAATGGCTAATAATATCAGAGTGTGGCTGATGACAGATTTGTGAACAACATGACGTTCAATGCAGGGTCACACACCAACTGTACATCCAGACGGTGAGAGTTCATTCAGAACCTGGAGCTCTCTCAAACAACATGGGGGCTTCATAGAGCTTTGTAAACTATCATAGCATCATAGAATCCTATAGCACAGAGACTGGCCCATTTGCACAAACTGGTTCATGCTGATCAAAATGTCCATCCTTGCTAACCCCATTTCCCTGCGCTTGGCCCATATCCTTCTAAACCTTTCCTATCTAGATATTGTCCAAATGTGAAGACACGTACCATGGAAAACATGTTATATCTAATGCTATCCGTGTTTTGTTTTGGAAATAATGAGTGTTGATTCAATACACTCCAGTGTTAATGCAATCACTTTTTTTTCTCTTTGTAGCGTTCCAGATTAAACACTCATTTCCTTCACACTCTCCTCATGGTACCATCACCGCAGGGATTAGTCTGCTGAAACTCCATTACATCATCTATTTTTAGCAAGGAGATGATTGATTATAAATGAAAGAAAATACTGTCTCAAGTACACTCCACAACTGCAGGACGGTGTCTTCACTCTTATACTTTAATCAATTTGTAATGAACGATGCTACTCATTTATTGTGCTGAGTCATAGAGTCATTGAGATGCACAGCATGGAAACAGATCCTTCGGTCGGACCTGTCCGTGCCGACCAGATATCCCAACCCAATCTAGTCCCACCTGCCAGTACCCGACTGCTCTGTAGGAATTCTGTGAGTGCCTCATGATCAAGTACATCCAGCTCCTTTTCACCAAGAGCACTTCCCATCATCTCGCCTTCTCATAAATACAAAATGAGAAGGATGACACTTTTTCCAAATCATTTATTTGCCTTATGAAGCAAAGTCACACCAACAACAACATCACTATTGCTGTTGTGGTTCTGTTCGCCGAGCTGGGAATTTGTCTTGCAAATGTTTCGTCCCCTGTCTAGGTTGGGAGTCAGTGCTTGGGACCCTCCTGTGAAGCGCTTCTGTGCTGTTTCCTCCGGCATTTATAGTGGCATTGCCATTGCCATTGCCATTGGGATTGATTGGAGATACTGAGGAGGTGATGATCTAGCTGTATTATCTCTGAATATGAATCCAGGGTATCAGGTAATGACCCAGACACCGAATCCAAATCCCACAATGGCAAATGTTGGAAATTGAATTCAATAAAATATCAGGAATTATGAATCAATTAAACCATTGTTGATTGTACTACCTGGCACCCTCATGGCCTTCAGGAAAGGAAATCGACTGTCCTCAGCTGGTCGGGCTTTTATGGAACTCCAGACCAACAGCAATGTAGTTAACTATGAGTTGCAGTTTGAAATAGCCAAGCCAGCCACTCAGTTATATCAGTCACTTCAAAGCCTCAAAGAAATGAAACCGCATGGACCTCAGCACTGACTACTTGCAGCCCACGGACTGCAGTGGGTCAGGAAGGCAGCTCACCAAATCCTTCTTAAAGACAATGGGGAAAGGGGATTAAATGTTGGCCCAGCATCCCATTAATGAATAAAGAAAGATGATCCCACTCAGGGAAGAGACATAAATAACTTTAAACAGGGACTTTGACATATACCTTATATGGTCATGATTATCAGTAATATGGGAACAGGAGAAACATAAGCAAGGTTTAATTTTATTTTTTATTTCCATCACAGCTGATTATCAAAAATCCCTTTGTTTGCTTCTTTCTCTCTATCTGTCTCTTTCTCCATCTATTCAACTCTGTCCTTCTCCCCTTCAGAACAGATGTCGGTGTCACCAACATCAATCACACTATTTCCCAACTGTGTTCCGTTCTGATGTATGGTCATTACAATCGAATTGCCAATTCTATTTTTCTCCCTACGCGAGGGGGCTGCCAAATCAGTTCAGTTTGTCTGGCACTTTCTCGTTCTTTGTTGTTTCTGATCTGTTGCATCATTCTTTGCTTTATTTAACCTTTAATTTTGTTATTACTTGGAATGTCTGCATCGCTGACTGGGGCAGCATTTGTTGACCTAACCAAATGTCATTTACTGCGACGTCATTCTTTCAGACGTACAGAACCAAGCACATTGCTGTGGGTCTCACATCAATCTTAAGCCAGACCAGATAATAATGCAAGATCTTTTTACCAAAGGAAATCAGTGAAATAGATAAACGTATAGACAAAATGCTGGAAATGTTATGGTTGTTATTTCCAATTCCTGTCTTTTGTATTTACTTTCTGACATCGTCTGTGGTAGGATGTGGAACAGTCTCTTTCTGTGTCATAACCTGTGCATCTGAATTACATTTCTTCCGTCATTACTGCTCTGAGAGAATGTTCCTGTCATTAAGTTATTTTAGACAACAAGAACAAAGTTGTGATCGAAATATTTGCAACTGAAAGATTGCTTAGAGGAGGGGTGGAACCATAACCTCTGAATTTTACCAAAGTATAGATAATGGTTTATTAAGCGTTTTCATTGATGCCAAGATGGTGACTGGGCATATAATCGAGCTGGTAGTGGATAGGTTTTGTGATGGACAGAATACCGAGACATAAATGGATTTTATTTATTTAAATTCGGTTTTGTGAACAGTCTCGTTCTCAGATGTTTGTGAGGGCGGGGGTGTGGGCGCTTCTGAAATTTGTGGGTAATCAATGGAATTTGCATTTGAAACTGAAGACAATAGTTTCCGTCTTTGTCAAATATAGATAACAGAAATAGCAAAGACGTTCGCAATGGTCGAAGAGATTAATAAATGGATAGAGATGAAGAAACTTACCAGGAAAACCAACAATAGCGAGGATAGGATCGTAACCCGCCTGGATAATCATCAGTGCAGCATAGATCCGAAATGGCAATGTTGACAAAGACCAGGAAAAATAGAAAAGACCCCAGGATAAACTCCTGTCCATTGTTGCAGCATTCCAGTCTAATGTTCTCAGATTCTGATCCATTAATGGATCATTCCAGACTATTTTCAGATGTTTAAATCTCCTTTTTCTGTCTCTGCAGCTGCTGATCCATTTGAGCGCTGGAGTTGATGCATTTGCTGCTACAATGTCATAAACCATTGCAAGAGGCCCCTTACTAATATGAGACGGAAAACATCCAGTGACACAACTCGGATCCATGGAGACTGGCATCAATCACAGTCACCGAATAAACAGTTCCATTTAACCCCTTTCAATATGGTTCCTTCAGTTCACAAAAACTACTGGATTGGATTGAATGCTGGCACCGTTGGCTATTGATCACATCTCCTATCACCCATTGCTCTCGTGAAGTTAGTAGTGAGGGAGAATGATGCATGTTTTCTTATCGCAGGCTAGATGATTCTGCTGCGTTGTCAGTTTGCAATACTGTAACCATCCGAACCTCCTACCACCACCACCCTCAAAAACCACAATCTACATGGTGTTACCGGGCAGATCTCTCCTGGACTAGAATAGGCACCATCCAATATATTTACAGTGGATATATTTGCACTCCAATACATAGGAAATGTGAATTTGTCTGGGCATTCCTTTAATTGATCTAATAAGGCAATTTTGTATCTTCAACACTCAATGTGCTTCAGCACTTTCTTTTAATATAAACTCAAAAACACCTTGACATACTTTATTAAGCACAAGTTTCTTCACTTTATCCTCATGGTAACATCATGCCAGGGTTTAGTCTGGTGAAACTCTTTTGGACTGAATCGCTGACAAGATCATTCTTTATAAAGCTGATTAAACCTGTACACAATGCACCTAACAGTCTCTCAACAAAACACTATCATTGGGAAAGATACATTTACTCTGATACTTTAATCATTTTGCATGAAGAGTCACATATTATTTACTTCCTGCTGCGTAAAAATTCTGTTTGTGACTTATGACCAAGCGCATCCAGGTCTGTTTCCAAGCACTTCCCAGCCTCTCACTATTTAATGAACATTAATGTGAATGATGATATTTGTTGTTCATATCTGAAATATTTTCTATTTTGCGAAGAGCTATTGCCCAAATACTGATCCTTCTGATACCCCAAAGCCTTCACTCCAGATAATTATATTATTCTCTTCATTCTCTCGATTATCCAACTTTTAATACATTCGGTGTATTCCACCCCTACTTACCCATGGATTCTAACGTTCCCCACTCACCTGTATTCAACCATGTCAAACGTCTGCTGAAAATTCACATACTTCATTTCCATTGGTTCTCAATTGTCGATGTCACAATGGACAACCTCCACAATATCCAGCAGGTTTATCAAAGATCAAGATCATTTCCCCTTCCTGAATCTAGATTGACTCTACCAAATCATGTCAGTATTTCCAAGTGTCTAGTTATCACATTCCTCACAAAAGGTTCCAATATGTTTCTCAAAGCTTACATCAAGCTAACCATTGTTTAGTTTGCTGTTTGCTCTCTCCGTTCTGTTTTAAATATTTAGGTTTACAATCGCTGCATTCCAGTCTGGAGTATCCTTTCCAGAATCTAACCAGCTTCGAAGAATAATCAGTAATTATTTCACTAGCTCTACTGCCACCTCCTCAATACTCTGGGACGCAGCTCATCAGATGCAGCAATATTCCAACCTTAAATTCAATGAGATTTTAAAAAATGTACCTTTTATTAATTCTAATTTCCTGCTGTTCCCCATTTTCACCAGACACTCTGTTCCCTTGTATTTCTGAAAGTTTCGTTCTGAATTTTCCTCAGGGAGATGGACACAACACATTGTTCCCAGCGGACAGATGGTTTCTGTCAGCCAGTGAATATATCAGAGGACTGCACTCCGGTGATGATTGATATGTTACTCACTCCTGCCTGGAAATTTCCAGAATTAATCCAGTTTAATTCATGATGAGCATCAGCACAGTCCTGTCACTGGTGTGTGAGCTGCACAGTATACTGAAGGAGGGGATACAGCTCAGTGACCACCTCAATTTTGAAACAAACTGGTTTTATACCTGACACCTGGTCCAGCTTAGAAAAATATACCGGGAAATCCCAGGAGAGATAATGCACTGTCCTGCACCTCCTTATTTATAGAGCTTTCCTTCCGTGGAGCCTCATCTCCATTTGTTTACCATGGACCCAGACACTCTGTAAATGCAGTGTTTCAAGTGGGATCACCAGACCCCGCAGCTGACTATACAAACCAGAGATAAGCATCCACAGAAACTCCACTGATTTTCCAATGACAGGAACAAGTCAATTCCCCACACGGAACGTGCACGGGCTCAGTGTTGAAAATTATTTCTGCTCCTCAGTTTCTCTTCCTGGATGAGAAAGCCGTTCCATCTCTACACACTCCCACAGTAACAGTTTCTCTCTCCAAAGAAGCAGTTGACAATGTAACATTACCTTTCTCTATATCTCAGCAACTATAAGGGCAGCACCAGCATTGCGAATGGATTTAATCATCACACTCAGAGAAGAGAGATACAGGGAACCTAACTCACTTTAAACAGGGACAAATCTAAATGGACGCGAAATTCAGGAATATGGGAAAATGGGGAAATGTGAGGATAACTTGCCATTTTGTTTTCCTTTCAGTTCATCATCAGCAGCCCCTTTGCTCACTTTTCATTTCATTTCCTCTTTTTCTTGCCATTTCTCCATCCATTCAATTTAAACCTTGCCCCCATCTCTCTCTCCAACCCAACCGTCCATGATACCAGGATAAATAATATCATTTACCAGTTTGCTTTCAGTTGTGAAGCAGGGTCACTGGACTCAAACCGTTATCTGCATTTCTCCTGACAGAGGCTTCCATACCTGCGAGATTCTCCAACACTTTCATACGCTGGAGAATTTTATTTTCGATCTGTAACAACCACCGTCCCTTGGTTTATTTCACCTTTAATGTTGTTGTTTCACGGGATGCCAGCATCATGGGCAAGGGCAGCATTTGTTGTCCATCACTAATTGTCCTTGACAACGTGGCCATTTGTCAAGACAAAATGGAGCCAACAATGTTGTTGTGGGTCTGAATTCACACTGAGCTCAGACTGAATAATATTGTTAAGCTTCTTTAGCAAAGACAATCGGTGAAATAATAAAAATAATTCTTAACGGTTTCTGGTTTCCACGAATGAAATTAGGTTTTATTCCAATTTTTGTCATTCGAATTTAAGCTCTGTCATCGGCTGTGGTAGGGTTTTAAACACTGCCTTGGAGTCACAGCCCGTGCCTCTGAATTACCCGTCTAGTTACATGATCACTCTGATACAGAATCCTCATTGCCTAGTCCTTATTCCCTAGTTCCTGCCAGAGAGGAATGGCGGTTAAATCAGTTTAACTACCAACAATCAAAATAATTTTGGGGAAAAAAGAGAAAGAGAGATTGAGAGGTAATTTCCAGTAAGATCACAGTTTTCGGAATGCTGAAATGAAGACATTTCGACAGCATCCTGCAACATGAGCCAGTATTCCTAGGAATGATAGGTGAAGGGGATACTGGCTTCAATAAAGATGAGGGAGAGTTTTAGATGAACATTTGTTCTGCAACTTTGTAACTAGGTATGGGGTCAGCACAGTCTTAGACTCATTGGGCTGAATCTAACAATAGTTTGTCTCAGTAACATTTTCATTGAGTGTGACAGAGGGATTGTCTGTACGAGACTGAACTATTTTCATGGTGCTATCGTATCGAACTCACCTCATTAACTACCCACTCAATCTCATAGTGTTCCTCGCATTCAATGCCATCCCGATTCTCCAACCCAACATGGCTGGAGGGACTCACCATCGCACTGATTTCCCTGACTATTCTATGATCACTGACACTGATTCCAGCTTTAAAAGGCCAATGAGAACACTGTTGTAATTCCTCAGTTTGAAGCCACCCTGCACAGTTGACCCCGAGCATGGCAGATAGGGGGAACTAACACCACGACATTTCAACAGGGGCACAGAGGTCCTCGTGGATGGGCTAGAACAGGGGGTCCATTCTCTTCCCAGAGGAGGCCTGAGCATGGTCGGTGCTCACCACCCAGCTCAGTGCAGTATCTGCGGTCTCTCTCTCTCTCTCTCTCTCTCACACACACACACACACTTTGAATATGGAAAATTCCAGATAGTGTTCCAAAGAATTCCATTTCAGGTACAGGAACTTTCAGTCATTCAACCCCGCGAGGTCCTGCAAAAATATGCACTTATTTTATATCCAATCACAATTAGTAATTCTGGCTATTTCACTTTGTCTCACCTTATTGTATTCAGCCAAACACTGCTTCGAAACACTTGTCCCGTTACGAAATGCAATTTTGAGCAGAGAACTTTTTTCCTCAACTGTTATCTTGACTGTTATCTGAATTGGACCTTTTTCCTTGTTATGAAAGTTTCTCTTGCCCTTTGCCCTTGCCTGTTTCTGTCTGTAACAGTTACACTGTCTTCCAATCAGTTGGCTGGATGGCTGGTTTGTGATGCAGAGGGAGCCCAGCAGTGCAGGTTCAATTCCCCCACACTGACAGAGGTTGCCATGAAGGGGACACTCTCTCAACAATGGGCAATCGAGCATGGCCAATCCACTCTAAGCCGCACATCTTTGTACTCTGGGAGGAAACTGGAACATTGGGAGAGAACCCACACAGATACGTGGAGAATGTTCAAACTCACTTGAGGTTGGAATTGAACCCAGCTCCTTGGTGATGTGCGGCCGCAGTGCTAACCACATATCCATCATAGTCCTCAGTTAGTTCTGTTAATTACTCTAGCTGACTGAAGAAATCCAACTGGGCTCTTCTGATAACTGACCCTGACCCAGTATTAGACCTTTATCATCGGCCATATCGCCAACCAGGTTACATTCAAAATTTGTTGTGAGCAGTGGATGAGTGGGACTAGAAATGGAAACAGTGACACCCTCCAACCTGTCAGAACCGGACTGAGGAGAAATTCACAAAGTGGGAATTCATTCAAGTGGGAATTCTCTCCCCCAGAAGATTGGGAGGGCTGAATCTTCATATTATATCGAGGCTGACTTTGTCAGATTTTCCATAGACAGGTGAATCAGGAATCATTGTGAAATCAGAGAAAAGTGCAGCTGGGAACACAATGAGATGATCAATGACCTTATTGACTGCCGCAATAGTGTCAAAGTGCCGAATGGACCAGTCGTGTCCGTTAGCCCTATGTTCTGATGTTCCATTCAGCCCTTCTGTCCTGCTGTGCAGGAGCAGATTGAGGCCACTATGATGGTTTGGTGTAGTTTGGCAAATGTATTGGAAAATCCAGGCTAGTTCAGGCAGTGACCCCCCTCCCCCATCATGCTCCACACAAGATCAACTCAGACAAATCCTCTGCTGTCTCTGAATGCAACATTTTACATTATGACTTCCATGAAAATATTCAATTATTTTCCAAAAACATAAATAGGAATGTAAGAAATAGGAACCTGCGCTGTCATTCAATAAGAACATGGCTGATCAACTCCACGGCTCAACTCCACTTTCCAGCTTACCCCTTGCATCCCTCAACTCACTGAAATGTCACAAACCAATCCACCCATCTGTAAATACAATCAGTGACCCAACCTCCACAACTCTCGGGGTTAGGAAATTCCAGCCATTCACTACCTTCTGAAAGAAGAAATTTCTTTACGTCTCAGTAAAGAAATCGATATTCCTTATTCTGTACCGACATCCCTGACTTCGAGGCTCTGCCTGGTGTGGAACCACATCCTCAACACCGACCTTGTCAAGCCTCCTCTGCATCTTGTCAGTTTCAGTAATGACACCCTCATTCATTTAAACCACAATGAGTAATCGCCTCAGCATTTTTGATGTATTCAATAATTTAATCCTTTCATCCCATGAACCAGTCTAATGAACCAACATTTCTGCATCAACATGCTGACGTTATGTTTCAAGCAGAGAACACGCCACTACGTTGTACTGCTTCTTTTTTTGGGAGTCCTCTCCATTTAATAACAGCCTGCCTTTTGGTTGTCAGTGTCATCCTCAAACTCGAATGTATATTGCACTCAGCTCCTGCCGTCAGGAGCTGAGTGCAGCTCTTGTAAGCAGCTGTTGCCATCGGACTGATATTTGCGGTACTCCATTTTGTTCATAAAGATGAATGAATCCTGACTCTCCGATTTCTATGTGTTTACCAAGTGTCATCCCATGCTAATGCTATATCCATCATACTATGAGCTTCTGTCTTGCATAAGAACCTTTATTTTGTGAAACCTTGTGGAAAATCTCTGGAAAGCCTCATGATTGCCAGTCCCCCTTTGTCAAGGCCACTTGTTACATTCTCATGGATTTCCAGAAAAACTTTGCATGATTTTACAGGGAAAATGTATTTTGCCTTTAACAAGACCATGCTGACTCTGTGTGAAGCTTTTCTAAATGCTCTGCAGTCTCTTCCTTAATAACAGACTCTCGCAGATTCCCAGTAATAATGGTGGGGCTAAGTGTTTCCTGCTGTCAGTCTCGCTCGTTTCTTGAAGACAGACGCAACATTGGAGGGTCTCCAGTTTCACTGGATCACTCCTTTAATCCAGAGAGTTATGGAATATTTCACACAGTGCCACCAGCCACTCTGTGACCACTTCTTTTAAAACCAGCTATGAATTGCTGATGACCTGCTTACCCTTGGTCTTATCTGTTTGAGAAATGCCTTGTTCCTTCTGTTGGACACAGCTCAAGATCTTCCCCCCATTACCATTTTGTTTATACCATTGAAATATTTACAGCAACTTCACCCGTGAGGATCGTGTAAAATACTGGTGTAAATTATCTGTCTATTTCCTGTATCCAGTTCCCCAGTCACACACTCCAAATGTCGCAAAAAACCTTCCTGACTTTCTTTCTACCAAAGATCACACACACCTCTTGAATTCTTCTTATATAAATGGAAAAGCTCGTGCTGCTTGTTAATATATTTCTTGCCAATTTGCTTAGATCAAATCTTTTCTTTCATTTATTTCGCTTTCTATATTCATACAATCATATCGCATGCAAACACAAGCTTTGTTCCAACTTGTCCATACCGGCCAGGTTATACAAACTAAACTATTCCCATCTTCTTGCATTTGGCCCATATGCCTCTAAACGGCCCTCATTCACGTGTTCGTCCAAATGTCTTTTAAACGTTGGAACTGTTCCCCTGGCAGCTCATTCCATAAACCAGTGGAAAAGACCTCGGCTTTTCATCTTGTCCATGCCTCCCCTGATTTTGTAAATTTCTATAATGCCACCCCTCAACCTCCTACACTCCATCTGATACTAACTTCAAGAACAAGCATTTAAAGATCAGCACTGCAAATTTGAAACAATGTTAAAAGCGATAGGTAAACAGCACTCAGACCAATCTTCATACGGTGATTTGTTTTCTTCTTTATGTTACAATACTAAAGCAGCATGAAAATCTTACTAGTGCCAATAAGCCGTCAAGTGACTTAATTCCATGGTCTGATAGCGGTGATCTCTACAGTGAAAATGTATCTCTGGCCAGATCTATATAATACCTCATGTTCAACATTCTCCCTCATGGCCTCCCTATGGCCTTATGTGGTGGTGTCTTCTTTATGTTGCAGTCAATAGAGAGAACCCATTTCCCCCATTCACATCTTAATTTAAACTCATTCTGTATCATCTTCTTGTTTACTGCTAAAAGCCTGGTTATCTTTTGCCACACCCTCTTTTCCCGCCACCTACCCCCCACCTCTGGCAAGGAACTAAAATGCCCAGTTTCCAATCCTTTTCAGTTCTGAAGAAGTGTCATACTGGACTTGAAACGCTAACTCTGTTTCTTTGTCTCTGCAGATGCTGCCAGACCTGCTGAGTTTCTCCTGAAATAAATAGGCACAGCACGAATTTTCAATTAAACAAATAACTATGAATACTTGAAACAAAAATGCACAAATTGCTGTGAAAACTGGGAGCTTTGTCGATAGGTCACTGGACCCGAAAGATGAACTTAGCTTTCACTTCACAAGATGCAGCGAAAACAGTTTAGTTCCTTCAGCAATTTCTGCATTTGGAACATTATCCAAAGACGTATGTTGAATCTGCTCAAACACCCTGTCCAGCAGAGAGTGCTGTACATTGGGATTTGAACAAAAATGCAAAGTGCACAAGTTCATTGTCTCTGAAACGACATAAGTCTGGCATCACTGACATGACCGAGGCCTTAATCATGGTCAGGGAGAAAAATACTCGAAAAACATTCATTTCAA
Organism: Chiloscyllium punctatum; assembly: GCF_047496795.1. Classification (NCBI taxonomy): domain Eukaryota; kingdom Metazoa; phylum Chordata; class Chondrichthyes; order Orectolobiformes; family Hemiscylliidae; genus Chiloscyllium; species Chiloscyllium punctatum. The sequence goes on from NC_092769.1 coordinate 58,625,186, forward strand.
ACGCAGAAGATATTGTGACGGGAAGGAAAATGATTCAGATTAATATGTTACAAATGTAACAAATTGGAGGCATGACATCAGGGAGAGACCCTCAGCAGAATGAGAATATGAAACTGGAAGTGTTCGCACATCAGAAACCAGGTTAAGTCACTGAGTACAGGGCTGATGGGTGAATGGGTCCTGGTGTGAGCTGGGGGAATGTCTGTCGAATTGATTTGCAGATATTGCAGATCAAACTGGGTTATCATGTGATGCTGTAGATCACAGCAGCAGCCGCAGCAGAATTGCATTCAATCACAATCCATAACTTTTCCCCAGGATAATCCATGACTCTACCATTATCATCAAGCCGAGTGATGGTTCAGTGACGAGTTTGGGTGAACATGCCAGAGTCAGAACTATGTGTATCTAAACTTGATGACAACCCATTAAAGCTACCGCACTTAACTGGTTACATTCCAAACAGCAGAACTACCATCTGGTGGAGAAGGGGAAATGATCCCAAGACAAACAGATATGATTGAAACTCTGCAGTCAAGCCACATCCAGTCATCATTGTCGATGGATTAATAAACAACTTACAGGAGGAGATAACTCCACAAATATCCCCAGCTCTGTATATCAGTGTAAAAGACAAGGATAAATACTATCTGCACTATCCTCAGCTAGAAGTGTTGAGTATATAATCCACCTCACCCTCCTCATGATGCCCACAGAATCACAGATGCCAGTCTTAAACCAATTCGATTCGCTGCACGTGACATGAAGAAACAGCTGAACACAGTAGATATGATAACGACAATGGACCCAGACACCATTCCTGCAATAGGACTGAAGATTGTACTGCACAATAAGCTGTGTCGCTGGGGAAGCTGTTTAAATCCAGCTCCAACTCTGACATCTGCCTGGCCACATGGAAAGTTCCTCAACTATATCCAGTCCCATAAGAAGGGAATGAATACTGTCTGATAATTTCCCACGCCCTCGGACCCGTCGCGATTATTACATTGGTGGGAATTATTTTTGACTGAGCTGTCATACAGTACAAAAATAATGTGCTCAGTGTGGTTTCCGATAGGTCCCCATGTGGAGATGTTGTTGTTGTGCAAATGTCACTGGATTACTGATCCAGACCAGGATAATACTCTGGCAGCTGGTGGAAGTTAAAAACAATTAACAAAATATCGAGACATAAAATCTGGTGCCAGTAATATTGACCTTGAATCTAATGTCCATTGTAAACATCTGTCCCTTCCCCAATGTATTTACAGGAAGTGAATCTCCCGTGCTTCCTCTTCTGGTCTACAAGTGTCTCCTGACAAATAGACATGTGATAAACTCTGCAATGGTCTATGGAACGGCCAAGCAAGACACTCGATTGTACAAAATTGCTCTGAGTTCTTAAAGGATAAAACCAGGCAGAACACTGGCAACGAGCTTTGGGAAAGGGAACGGCACACACAGTCCTGTCAACTAGACAGATGCTGCTTCCTAATGTTTAAGAGCTTGTGACACCAATGACAGAGCTTTCCCGCACACTGCACAGAAACATCAGGAAGGGAGCAGAGCATGAGACACTTTTAGTTTTCCCTGTTCTAGCTTATGGAGACAAGTTCACTTTTATAACCCTAGTTAATGCATTCTTCAGAAACTCATTAATTCCTGTCTTATGCTGCTCAATGATTGACAGTCCAATCCATATAATCACAGAAGCACTGACTCTGTACTGTCAGAAATACAGCACAATCTACATTAGTCCCACTATCCGATAAGAGGCCCATAACCATATATGTTATGGCACTTCAATGGCACGACCACGTATTTATTAACGGTTGTGAGGTTACCTGTGCCAGCTGCCCTCTCAGGAAGTACATTCCTGAACCCAACAGCCTCTGGATGAAAACCAATCCTCATATCCTCACTAAACATCAAACCCTTCACTTTAAAATGGTACTCCCTTCTTCTTCGCCCTTTGACTGAAAGGAGCAGCTGCTGTCTATCCATCCTGTTCATGTCCTTGGTAATCTTATCCTTCTGAAGCATGTCCCTCTCAGCCTTCTCTGCCTCAAAGTAAACAACCCGAGCTGATCTACTCCATCTAAGGGAACATCCTGGTGAATCTCCACTGCACCCTCTCCAGTGCAATCACATTCTTCCTGTAATGGGACTCCCAGAACTGTACATAACTCTACAGAACTGTACGTTTGGCCTCATCAAAGTTCCACATAGCTCTTATAATCTGTGCTTCCATGAATAAAGGCTATGTTTATGGTCGCCATGCTTTGTCAACTTGTGCATTAACCTGTTTAATCACATTCAGGGATATGTGGCGCAGCACTCTCTGAGCTTCCTAGTGTGGTGCTATTCATTGAGTCCTCCCCTGTCTGGTTCCTTCTTCCAAAGTACATCACCTCATATTTCTCAGGGTTACATTCCATCAGCCATTGATACACCCATTTGATCATTCCATCTGTATCTTCCTGTAATATAAGGCCTTCCTCCTCACTGCCAACCAACAAGCCAAACTTTGTGTCAAATTCAAAATGATTTATCACTCACCCCAACACCTCCATAATCACAGCTGCATCATTTATGAATACTACAAATAATAAGGTTAAAAATCACACAACACCAAGTTATAATCCAACAGTTATATTCGCACGCACGAGCTTTCACAGCGCTGCTTCTTCATCACGTGATTCTGCTCTTCGAAAGGTCGTGTCTCCAAATAAACTGTTGGACTATCATCTAGTGTTCTGTAATTTTTAAACTTTGCGCTAGACAGTCCAGCACTGGCATCTCCGAACCACAAATAATATGGGACACAGCACTGATCCCTGTGGTACACGATTGGATACTGGTCTCCACTCAAACAAACAGACATCTGCCTGCAGACCTTCTGTCTACCACTAGGTTGATTTGAATGCAACTTGACAAGTCACTAACAAGTCCTACCCGTTCCAGGGTTATTCTGTTCCACTTGACGTACCTGTAGAATATCTGGGGATTCTCCCTAATCTTGTCCTACCAGAAGGTTTCCATGTCGCTGTGTTAGTCAGTCCCCTTCAAATGAAGAACTGCCTTCTTCTTGCAGTCTGAAATGGTCCATCCTTTACCTGCCATTATTTGCCTCAAATGTAGAGTAGACAACCAGAGAAACATCCTGTTTATTTCCACCTTGTCATATGTTTAGTGACTTTTCTAAATTTCACTATGATCACCTCTCATTCTTCGAAACTCTAGAGAACACAGGCCGAGTTTCCACATCAGGCAATCTCACCATCTGAGGGATTAATCTGGAGACTGTCCATTGCACATCCTCGGTGGTCAGTATATTCTTTCTCAGATTGTGTCAATACTCTATGTACAGTCTCATTAGCAAGCTGTGAAACTGCTTCAGCATGACCTTCCAACTGTGTTCTGATTCTCTTAAATGAAGGCGAACTTGACTTAACTTTCCACTTCTATATATTCCTCCAATTACCATTCACATTACTTCATTTAGGAATTCACTGCATGAGTTCTTATAAAAAAGTCTTCTGAAAATCGAAATATGCCATTTCTATGTTGTAATAAACAAGTTCAAATCATTCTAAAGTTTTTCAAGGATGAAGACTCTGTCAGACTCTATCAGTGTATACTGATTCTCTCCAATGTTGCTGTTAATTTCTAAATATCCAATATTTGACCCTATATAATAGATTCCATCAGTTTCCCTACAGATGTCAAGTTAATTGGTCTGCAGTTCTCCACACTATCTCTTCTTCCCTTTGCAGTTACTTGAATCCCTCCCATCCATCTACAATGCTTGGAACACATTGACTAACTTCCAGCCTCTGCAGAATGTACAGGGAAAAAAAACAGTCATCGACAGCACCATTAATGCGTCTATTGCTGATTTATTTCTAATATTTTGATATGAAGTACAACTGGCTCTTCAGACTTAGCAATGCTTAATCCAGCTACAATACTACTATGCTAGCCTTCAACTACTACCTTGTTATTGATATGAATTGACTTTATGTCTTTAGTTCCACAGGTTCCATGTGATCATTTGGTATTTCTCAGCGATTTTCTGGATCTTCCTCCGTGATGACAGATGTAAAGTAACTGGTTACTTTCTTGGCCATTTCCCTGTTCTCCACAATAACCGCTCCTCTCCTGATTATAAAATTCCTCGCTTTTATTTTGACTTCGCTTTTATTTTGTTTTCTTTGCAATACAGATTGTAGGTTTATACCGTCTTTGTGTTCTTCTTTCACAGAATCATTAAAAGTCACAGTGTGGAAAAGGACCTTGGGCCCAACAGGTCCACACCGCCCCTCTGAAGAGTAACCGCGCAGACCCATTCCCGTCTGATTCTACACTTTGCGATGTATGCACCTAATCTACGCATCCCTGATCACTTTGGGCAAATAAGCATGGCCAATTCACCTAACCTGTAAATCTTTGGACTGTGGGAGGAGACCGGAGCACCTGGAGGAAACCCACGCAGACAGGGGGAGAATATGCGAACTCCACACAAACAAATTTCTGAGAATTCTCCGGTTTCCACCATGTCTAAAATTCTTCTGAAATCACTTCCTACGATTAAATATAATCTTTAATTTATTATGATAGCCTTCATTAAGTCACTTGCCCTTTCTTTGGTGATTCTACCTTAAAGAAACAGACATATTTTCAGACATTGCAGTATTTCTGTAGATCTCCTGGTCCTGATCAGGTGTATCCAAGAACACAGCAAGAGGCGAGGGAAGATATTGCGGGGGCCCTGGCTGATCTTTTTGTATCTTCGCTGTCCACGGTGAAGGTCCCGGAAGACTGGAGGGTAGTGAATATTGTGCCCTTGTTCAAGTAGTGTTTGTGAAGAAGAACCTGTGAACTATAGACCAGTTAGCTTAACAACTGTGACATGTAAGTTCCTTGAGAAGGTTCTGAGAGATAACATATACATGCATTTGAAAAGATACGGTTTCATAAGGAGCAGTCAGCACTGCCTTGTGCATAGGATATCATGGCTCACAATTCTTTAGCGTTCTTTTGAGGAAGTGACCTGGAATGTTGACGAGAGTATGGTGGTAGACGTAGTCTATCTAGGTTTCAGAAAGGCCTTTGATAAGGTTCCACATCATAGGCTGCTCTGAAAGGTTCGATAGCATGGAATCCAGGAGAATCTGGCAAATTGGATACTCAATGTCCTTGATGGTAGAAAGCAGAGGCTAATACTAGAAGGATGCTGGTTGGACTTGAGGCCTGTGACTAGTGAAGTGTCTCAGGGGTCGGTGCTGGGCCTATTACTGTTTGTTATCTATATTAATGATTTGGATGAGGATGCAGAAGGCATGATTGGTAATTAGGCTGATGACAATAAAATCGGCAGTACTGTGAACAGTGAGAAAGGATATCAGAAATTGCAGCAGGACATTTTTTCAGCTGGGGAAGTGGGCCGAGAAATGGCAAATGGAGATTAATATAGATATGTGTGGGTTGTTGCATTTTGGAAAGTCAAATCCAGGTCGGAGTTTCGTGGTGAATGTTAGACCCTGAAGGAGTGTAGAGGGACAGAGGGACCTTGGAGTTCCGGTCCGTGGTTCTCTGAACGTAGTTGCACGTAGACAGGGCAGTGAAAAAGGCTTTTTGCACACAGGCCTTCATCAGTAAGGGCACTGAGTATGGAAGTTAGTGAGTTATATTGCAGTTGGACAGGACGCTGGTAAGGCATGCACTTGGAGTATTGTGTTCGGTTGTGTTCACTTTGCCATAGGAAGGATGTGATTAAACTGGAAAGAGGACAGAAGAAATGTACAAGGATGTTGCCAGCACTCAATGGGCTGAGTTGTAGGGAGAGTTTGGACCGACCAGAACATTTTCCTTTGACTGCAAGAAACTGAGGCGAAATCATATGGAATTGTATCAGATCATGAGATGCGTGGATAAGGTGAATGCACTCATTCTTTTTCCCAGTTTTGGGAATCAAGGACTAGAGGACATCAGGTTAGAGGTGAAAGAATAAAAAGGATCTGAACGGCAACATTTTTACACAGAGGTTGGTGCGCATATGGAATTAGCAGACAGCTAATTTGGTTGAGGCACGTATATTAACAACATTCAAAAGATTTTTTCGACAAATACGCGGATCAGAAAGATTTAGAAGAATAAGGGGCAAGGGCGGGAACTGGAATTAGCAGGATGGACATTTTGGTCGGCAGGGACCAGTTTGATCCAAAGGGCCTGAATTCATGCTGCAGGGCTCCATGATTCTATGCCTCTCACAGCCATGGCGTGTCTACTACTTCATGTTCAAACATTCTATATTGTATGCTGGTGCCGTGTAAAATATAACATATTAACGTCTCTAGTTCTCAGACCAAGTTTAATAATGAATCCTTCTGACTACACAACACCAAATCCAAAATAACTTGCTCTCTTGTTTGAGTCACAACATAACTCTTCAACCAACCTGTTATACGCTTATGGAACTTATTTTTCACAACATTAGCAGTCACTTAGTTAACGCAGTTTTGATGCAATTTCAGATTATGCAGTAATACTGCAGCACCCACAATATTTGCATCTCTAATTTTCGGAGCATGTAATGCACAGAATTTGCACGAGACCATTGGTTTCGATACATGTTACACCAATGCTTGCTTCTCCTTCCTATCTGTAAGATCCACCCAAACTGATTCTGTGGAATCTGAGGGACAGAGTCTGTGGCGTTATTAGTGATAGACTTGGAAAAGACATTCGGGGACTGTCACCTCGACTCTGACATGATCTGAAGAAATGACCAGCATCACAGGACAAGCATCAATATTCTCCCCACTCTGTCAGGTTAACTGTCACCGTACTCTCTCTGCTCCCTCACACACATTACCTGTTATAGCACCTACCCCCTAACAAGTCTCACACACTACCACTCTCACTATTGAATTCAGCACCTTCCGCACAACCCCCACCCCCACCCCCGCGCGATCTCTCCCTTCACTATACTCCCAACACTAATAACCCTGCATGGATACAACACTGTGGAATGACTCCCTCCGGACACCTCAGTATTCCCCCTCCCCCTCCACCTACTCCAGCACTAATAGCAGGGCCACTCACTCCCACCATCACTCCCTCCCCTCCCTTTCTCCCATTCCAGGAGAAACGGACTGTAATAGGAGAGAAAGGGCCAAGCTAGATGGTGGAGCACCCGATATCTGATCCCTCCTCCACTCTTCCGCCATGTGGGGAGGACACTGGTATGAGCTGGAGAGGACTGGGACGTGTCATCTGGAGATTCCTCGACATCCATGTCCCTCCAACTGAGTAAAAAAACAATGTTCAGTGAAGGGTAATTCGCACTTTAACCATTCTGTCTGTTCTCACAATTTCTCCCTCCCAAAACAACAAATATCTCATTGCAGAGTGATACAGACACAAAAATATTCAGAGACATATGTAAACACGCTAATATACTGACACTCACAGAGATAGAACCGCACACGTGAAGTGGCATAGAGAGACATAAACAGTCGCACACAAATAGACACAAGTAAAATGCACAGGCTCATACACAGATGAACCTATGTCAGCACATAAATACATAATCACAAGGACACATGAACAAACACACACAAGTGGACACACAGACCCACAGAGACACAGACACTAGTGCTGACAAGACAGTTAGATAGGTTTTTGCTGAATAAGCATGTCAAGAGTAACAGAGAGTAATCAGGAGAATGATGTTGAGAAATCTCTAAGTCAGTATTAAATGGCATTCAGAGTCGAAGGGCCGAATGTCTTAATTCTGTGTTTTTAATGCTCGTGCGGTGTCATGCTATCAGTTATTCTCTTCCTGGGACAGAAGCAGAGAATGAGTTTAATACATATTTGATTGAAAAGAATCAGTGGTACTATTGGACAGGTTTAGAGGTCTGAATGGTTTATGTTTATGCCTGATTATTCTGTCCTTGTGTTTCAAAAGAGGTGGTGCTTTGATGTTAGGTTAACACAGATTAAAATAACAGGTCCCACACTGAAATAAGGTCGCCCCTTTCACTTTAGTGGTGTACTATCGGTAGGGTCCTCATCCTCAGGGAGCAGTGAAGACTCGGTTATTGAAGATAGTCAAGGCTGAGCTCGACTGATCTTCGCTGGACAGGACAGTCAGTATTTATTGAGAACAGACAGGAGACGGATGGTCAAACACAATCGGATCAGCCATGAACATTCTGACTAGTGGCGCCGAATGGACAACTGCTGCCCCTACCCCATGTGTTGCTCCCTCAATCCACCCTCGAGGCTGTTACTGAGACATGCTGCTGTCCCTACGCCATGTGCCGCTCTCGTAATTCACGGCCAATGCTGTTACAGAGAGATACTGTTGCCCCTACCACATGTGTCGTTCCCTCAAGCCACCCTTCGATGCGGTTACAGAAATATACTGCTGGCCCTACCCAATATGTTGTTCCCTCAATCCACCCTCGATGCTGTTACAGGGATATACTGCTGCCACTACCCCATGCATAGTGCCCTCCATCCACCCCTCGACGCTGTGACAGAGATAGGGGGCCTTCTCATTCAGCCAGTCATTATCGTTACCATGAGACTGGAGGAGACCATTCTGCCTATTTAATGAGTTACAGAGCAAAATAGAACTAATCATTTTAGCTCATTGAGTACATTTTACTGCACAGGATGCCATGTAAACATCTGAGCTGTTACACAGGAAGCTGTTGCAAACTGGAAATAGAGAGTGGCGAGAAATGCTTATTTTCACATTACAAAGCTGTAACAGGTGGAGTGCCTCAGAGATCACCATGGGATCATCAACGATCAATATCTGTATCAAAGATCTGGAGCAAGGGACAGGATATTTCAGAGCCTAATTAGTTTAAACACCAAGCTGGTCATCCAGTATGTCATCAAATGGAGGTCGTGTGTGATCAATGTGATATAGGCAAAGGGAGGTTAGTGAGCAAACCGGATCCAGATACAGCATAATGTCAGTTGTCTATTTTGGATGGAAGGATAAAACAATGGTAAACAATTTAAGTGGAGAGAGATTGCAGAACTATGTGATACAGACGGTATGCATGATCCTGCTACACGAATCAGATGTAGTTAGTCTGCACTTACTGTAAGTGATTTGAAAGCTAAGTGGAATGATTGTGTTTCTGGCAAAGGGTCCCAGGTTTAATCAGGAATGTTTTACTGCATCTGTACCGGTAAAAGTGAGGAGTGCAGATGCTGGAGATCAGAGTTGAACAGTGTGAGGCTTGAAAAGCACAGACAATCAGGCAGCATCCGAGGAGCAATAAAATTGGCGTCACAGGTATAAGTCCTTCATCAGGAATATGCCCGAAGCATCGAATCTCCTGTTCGTTGGGTGTTGCTGACCTGTTGTGGTTTTCCAGCTTCACGTTTTACGAGTCTACATCTGTAGAGGGCATTGCTAAGATCACATCTGGTACATTATGTGCAGTTTTGACGCCTTAACCTTAAAAAAAGGTTATAGAAGCTTATCAACAATGTTTTGTTCACACCTTCCTGGAATGAAGGCCTTTTGTTCTGAAACATTATCAGTTTTGGACTTAGATGAGAAATCCTTTTGAAGCAAATATAATTTTGAGAAAAGTCAGCTGGATGCATATTTTCTCTTCTCAGGGAGACAAAAACTATGGAATACATTTTAAGAATAAAGTGTATTATTTTAGCACAGATATTATAAAGACATCAAACGATTTTTAAAAATTAAGCATATACATACCAATGATTGCTGGGATCAAGTCCAGCGAGGCAAGGGATCCAGTTGGACCGGTGCAGCTATCAAGTGGATTTAGTGCAGGGATCCGGTACAATGACTGGAAAGATCTCGATCAATTATCACTGAGATCAAGGAGAGCGAGTGAAGGGATCCATTAGGACCAGCGCAGTGATCCAGTGGATTTAGCGCAGGGATTCAGTAGGATGACTGGAGGTATCGAGTTCAATGATCACTGGGATCAAGTCCAGCGAGGGAAGGGATCCAGTTGGACCGGTGCTGTGATCAAGTGGATCTAGCACCGGGATCCAATATGATGACTGGAGGGATCTAGTTCAATGATCACTAGGAACAAGTCCAGCTTCCTCATTTCCCCTCCCCCCAACTTATCTCACCCCACCCAATCTTTATAATCTGGCATTTCCATGACTGATGCGTCTAGCCTGCACATCCCTGGACATTATGGGAAATTTAGCGTGGCCAATCCACCTAACCTGTGCATCTTGGGACAGTGGGAGGAAATTGGAGACTGTAATTGAACACGAATCTCTGGTACTCTGAGGCAGCAGTGTTAACCACTGAGGTACCCAGTGTGGGCAACACAACTTGTCTGCATATTTCAGCGCTTGAAAAGTGGCATTTGAGCAGGGAGATTCCATAAGACACAGACCTGTCATTGAGCGACAAGAGGGGGGCATTGAGATCTTGAATGGCTTGGTCAGGAACAGGAGCAGGACATGCACGCCATCGACACTATAATGTAGGAATACCAAGAGGACATTCAGACCAGCGAGTGTATAAAGCAGGAACAGAATGTGCCCAATCAGCTACTCATGTCTCTTACACACCAATTAGCACAGATCTTTTACAGCCTTGTTCCTGTTACCCAGGAATTGTTTAAGGAAATGTAGAGGTTATAGAAAGCAAAGAAATTATAATAACCAAATTCATTAGGGAATGAAAAGTTATGAGAAATCTATTGGTATTGAAGACAAATTGTTAGAGTCCATTATGAAGGAATTAATAACAAGAAATTTTCAAAGTCAAGCCAAAATCCAGCACAGTCAACATAGTTTTATGAAGAATAAATCATGTTTGAATGATTTGACTAGCTTTCTTAAAAATGCGACAAACAAAGAACAAAGAAAATTTACAACCCAGGAACAGGCCCTTCGGCCTTACAAGCCTGAGCGGATCCAAATGTACTGTCTAAACCTATCGGTCAATTCCTAACCATCTGTATCCCTCTGCTCCCCACCTACTCATGCACCTGTCCAGACGCATCTTAAATGAATCTACCGTGCCTGCTTCTTCCACCTCTGCTGACAACGCCCACCACCCAAGTATGAAGTACTTGCTGCAAGTATCCCCCTTAAACTTTCCACCTCTCACCATGAAAGCTTGACCTGCCGTTATTGAATCCTTCGCCGTGGGAAAAAGAGCTTGTCTCTATCCGCTCTGTCTATACCCTTCATGATTTTGTAAACCTCAATCAGGTCCCCCCTCAATCTCCTTTTTTCTAATGAAAAATAGACCTAACCTACTCAACCTTTCTTCATAGCTAGCACCTTCTATACCAGGCAACATCCTCGAAAACCTTCTCTACACCGTCTCCAAAGCGTCCACATCCTTTTGGTAATGTGTCGACCAGAACTGTACACAGTATTCTAAATGCGGCCGAACCAATGTCTTGCACAATGTTAACATGACTTGTCAGCTCTTATACTCAATACCTCGTCCAATAAAGGCCAGTGTACTATATGCCTTCTTGACCACTCTCGCCACCTGTGCAGCAACCTTCAGGGTACAGTGACCAGCACTCCTAGATGTCTCTGCCCATCAACTTTTCTCAAGGCTCTTCTGTTCATTGTATAATTTGCTCTCGAATTAGTCTTGCCTAAATGCATCACCTCACATTTCTCTGGATTGAATGCCATCTCCCAATTTTCCTCCCAACTCACCAGTCTATCTATATCCCCCTGTATTCTCTGGTAGTCCCTTATGCTTTCTGGTAGTCCCTTATGCTTTCTGCTACTCCACCAATCTTCGTATCATCTGCAAACTTGCTGATCATACCAACAGTACCCTCTTCCAGATCATTTATATATATTACAAACAACAGTGGCCCCAATACTGACCCCTGTGGTACACCACTGGTCAGCTTTCTCCATTTCGAGAAACTCACTTCAACTACTACTCGGTCTCCTGTTTCTCAACCAGTTCTTTATCCTGGCTAGAACACCATGTGACTACAATTTCTCCATTAGTCTACCACGGGGAACCTTATCAAACGCCTTACTAAAGTCCATGAGTATGACATCAACAACCCTTCCTTCCTCTATCAACTTGGTCACTTCCTCGAAGAACTCTATTAAGTTGGTAAGGCACGGTGTCTCCTGCACAAAATAATGTTGCCTATCACTGATAAGCCCATTCTTTTCTAAATATGAATGGATCCTATTCCTCAGTACATTCTCCAGCAACTTTCCCACCACTGATATCAAGTTCAATGGTCTGTAGTTACCCGGAATATCCCTAGTACCCTTCTTGTACAGGGGGACAACATGAGCAACCCTCCAGTCCTACAGCACCTCACATGTATTCAAGGATGCCACAAAGATACCTGTCAGGGCCTCAGCTATTTCCTCTCTCACCTCCCTCAGCAACCTGGGATAGATCCCATCCAGTCCTGGGGACTTGTCCACCTTAATAACCTCTAGCGTACCCAACATATCTTCCTTACTTATGTCAACATGATGCAGACTAATCAAATTTCTATCTCTAATCTCAACATTCGTCATGTTCCTCTCCTCAGTGAGCACTGATGCAAAGTAATCATTCAGAATCTCACCAATTCTTTCAGGTTCGACACACAGCCTTCCTTCATTATCTTTTAGTGGACCAATCCTTTATCTAGTTACCCGCTTGCTTCTTATATAAGAATAAGACGCTTTGGGATTCTCCTTAATTCTGCTCATTAAAGCTATGTCATGACAACTTTTAGCCCGCTTCATTCCTCGTTTAAGAGATGGGTAATGGGGCTCATCTAGATGTATTATAACTTGATTGCCAGACAGCAGTGCGTAATGTGCCTCACAATAGATTAATATGCAAGACAAGACCACATGGGGAAAGGAAAGATTTATTTACTAAGAGAGATAATGGGATAAGTAATAAATAAGTACAATATGGAGCCGCTGGTTTTGGACTGAGTCGGACAATGTCAAAATTCACATGACAGTCGGTTAGAGTCCAACGGGTTTATTTGAAAACACAAGCTTCCATAGCGCTGCTTCCTCATTAAGTGTTAGAGAGAGAGGAAGACCTTCGACCCAGAAGTTATAAGGAAAAGATCAAAGGATTGTACAACTCATGCACATGAATGGTACACACCTAAGATGGCTCTTAAATCCTTAATCACTTAGACTCGAGGTGTAGGTTTTGATTGATTGATATGCAAAACGCAGACATTATCGCTGTAAAGGAGGTGACGCCTCCAATTAGGCAATGTATTTCAGTGGTCAGGTCTTGTTTGGAGTTTGTCTGTGTCTTCACCTGGAGTCAGACTGGGTTTGTTCCGAGTTCAGGAGTTTATAAAATGCCAAATTGACTGACTGTCTCCAAATTGTATGTTTTTGGAACAAAATAAAGCGTATCTGCAAATACAAATGCAAATTCACGCTGCAGATTTGTACGTGCATACGTATGTGTGCGTGTACGTGTGTGTGAGGGGGTGTGCCTGTGTGAGGGGGAGAGAGAGAATGTGTGTACGTGAGAGAGACTGAGGGGGAGTGTGTGTGTGAGTGCGGGATGAATATATAGTGGGTATGGGTGTGCATGCATGTGACAGAGCATAGTGTGCATGTGCACATGTGAGACGGGGGAGTGCGTGTGTGTGTGTGTGTGTGTGTGTGTGGAGCAGATAGGGCGTGTGTGCATAAGTTTATGTAACGGGGAGAGTGAGAGTGTGTGTTTGTCCAGGCGAAAACACAAACAAATACTGCAGATCCCTTTCCCCACAGGCACTCACTCCATGGTTTCAGAGCTTCCGCTCTCTGCAGCCTCTGCTCCATTTGTTGTGCATGTTACAGACCCACATGCTGTAACTACAGTCCCCATGCTCCATCCAGAGTTGGGTCACCAAATCCTCTGTTCTTTCAGAATGTCTGAGGCAGCTCACAGCACAACCTCCAGCAAACCATCCCCTGCACCTCCACTAACCTTTCAATAACAGGAGTCAGTCAGAAGCCCCACAGCTACAAGCCTTATGGACAGACCAGACCCCTCAAAATATTTTTTAAAAGGCAGCCGAGACCTTAACCTTTCCTTATTTTAACTGTAGATGTGAATTGTGCATTCCACAAAAGTTGCAACTGGTCAACCGACTCAACGCTAAGTAATATGTAATCCCTTCAAACACTCCAATTCAAACACAATCAAACAGATGAACAAATTGAGATAGCTTCTCAATTGGAACACTTACTCAAACAATAGATACAGTGCCTTCTACTATTTAATTGTGCCAATACAGGAACATCCCATATTCATGTTCCTTGACACAAAGGTACATTCAAACACAGAATCTTAGGTGCAGTTCTCCAATCCAGGAAGACGCATCTTCAAGAGAGTTTTCAGAGAGAGGAGCAGTTCGGGATCATGCATTGAAGCTTCCAACCCGCCTGGGACACCGAGCAGCTTCTGAATGCTGCAGCTAAAATCAAAATGAGAAGATCTGGTCTGGGAGAGCTGGCCACTGCCCTACAATTGTTACAACTGTTTTAATAAAACCTAAAGGCCTCGTAAGTTAGTTACTTCAGCCGTTTTCAGTAGGCAGTTCGGCATCTTTGCCTTTAAGACTTCTCTTCAAAAAAAGAGAAAATAACATTTTCAAAATGACAGCATTGTCACATCTCCTCCTTTGACAAAATGAACCATTAACACACAACAGCAGCTTCTTTTTAAACCCATTATTCTTACTCTATTAGTGGACTACAATACATATACACGACATTAACAATAAGTATGCAAACATTCACAACTCCATTCTATTTCAGTCTATATACTCCTGCCGCAGAACGCCTTTGTCTTTCTTCATTCAAGTCTCGACAACTTGTCAGCAAGTACTGTCACCTGTATAACTTCCAAATCGAATGGCAGCAACAAAAAAACCTATATCTGAGCAGATCAGATGTTTTCTCCCTAAATTTCTCTAAAGACGTTTAGGCGTTATGATCGTATATAGATTTGTCTTGGGCAAGTTATTTGCAAGTTAAATGCTGAAATGTTGTGACACCAACACCAAGCTCAAAGTCTCCTTCCCAGTTGTGAAATACTTCTGTTGATGATTTCACCGGACACACCAACCACACCTTACATAATGGAGCAATTTGCATCTCTCCAATAGTTCTTCTGAATGACATGTCTCCTCATTTCTCAGCATCAAGAAATTACATGCCTCTGTACCTCTTAATGTTGTAATGTCTTTTCCTGCTACTCCTGGCCTATGCTAGTCAACCTTACTCTCACAGGTGTATATTTTAAGAAGTTATCATACATTCTTCTCAATCCATCATGGTATCCAAACTTTGATTTGTGGACGAACTCATAATCATCAGCCATTTCTGCTTCTAATCTTGCCATTGTAACTCTCTCCTCTTCTGCGCGAGTTCTCACTATTGCAGGAAGTGAATTTTTGAATTCCTTCGTAAAAAGAACCTTTCTAAGAGTGTCATAGGTTTGCTCAGCTTTTTACGCCCTTTCCCACCTTTCAAAATAACTTTGATTCTTTCAAACTTAATTTGCTTTTTTAGATTTCTGAAACACTGTCTGTCGGCTTCTGACACAAGCTCATATGCTTTCTTCACCTTATACTCCACAGATACCTCCTCCAATAGGGATACAAACAGCCTGAAATACACCCCATTGTCCATGGAGCACCACATGGGACAGGCTGGGAAGTGAACAACAGCCTGACATGCACCATTTCATTGTCTCTGCACTTCACCATGCCAGCAGTCGATACACTAGGGAGCCGGAAACCAAGGTCAGGGAAAGGTACAGAGGGACGGAGAGATTCACATTAAAGACAGAAACAGATAGTTAATTACCTGAGAACCTGTTGTGGAAATATAGGGAAAACGACAGAGCAGTGGGACTAACTGGAGGAGTGAATCCTTCTAGAGAAAAATTATAAGCATGAGAACATTGAATAAAGGTATTTTCAGGTGAATTGAAATGGTTTGTTCAATCAAATTCTGAAACTGATTCACAGAACACTTCAAACAACGAACGCTGGGACAAGATGACAGCCCAGCATGGAGAGCTGTGCACACAATGCTAGTGTATTGCTCAGTAAACTACACTATCTGCCCAGCATGGGGAGTATTGCAAAACTTGATTATCATTTGGGAATGATACACACAACAGATTACTGTCTAAAAGGGGAGGATTTCCAATATAAGTGAAGGTGTGTGTGTGCATGTGCATGTGCGCGAGTATGCATGTGTTTGTGTCTGTGTGTGTATGTGCGTCATGCACGTGGGTGTGTGGGTGGGTGCGTGTGTGTGGTGCATTTGGGTGTTGAATGCAAAAATCATTGCAAGAGAGTAAATACACATGAAGGAAAACAGATTAAATATGAACCACTGGCAGGGATTTGGATAAACGATACAGAGAGACTGAAGAGAGTTTCATGAACAGATGAGTTAAAGTGCTTAAGAATAGTAAAATAAAGACATTGCCATACAAAATAGCGATATAGATCAGTGTGCACAGCAATGTCAGATGAATGGAATTTTGGTGTGTTTTCGAATTAGATTTGTTTCTGCAGGTTTCAATCTGAGAGTGTCAGCAGCAGATTATTGTCATCATTAAGTCTGTATTTCACAGTTCGAGATTCAAACAGCAGATGAGTTAAGATAGTGAAGTACTTTCTGGAGCAGTGTGTAGTTAAAGGTAGTAATGGTCAGGGCATGGTGTCAGGAATCAGCTTATGGCCAAAAGGATCACTAAAGTTGTGATTCGTCTGTTCCAAACACAACCTGCATGTTTCACCTACACGCACCAACCTGCCCCCACTCCCCACGCCCCCCACCATGATTTGGAGATATACTGCTGTTGCTTCAGAATCGTTGGGTCAAATTTCCGGAATTCCCTCCCTACTGGCATTGTGGGTAAACCCATAGCAAGTGGACTGCAACAATTCAAGAAGGCAGCTCACCACCTTTTCAATGGCAAATAGGAATGGGCCATTAATGCTGGACAGCCAGCGATGCCCAAGACCCAGAAATGAATGAAAAAAGATATTGGCCAGGGATGGGATGGAGCCCCAGGAAGAAAATGGAGTTTGTAAACATAATAGACGACAATGACCCCCACACTCCCAATATTTAAATAACAAGGGCAGAGAGACAATGGTTCATATCTGCAATTGAGTAGGTCAACATAGGGACCCATGAGTAATACTGCCAGATGCAAAGAGGGAGACAGGAATTGAACTGGATTCAAAGTCTCAACAGGAACACTATTGGGGGCAAGAAGCGTAGACTACACGAAAGAACACAAATTCAGCCGTAACTGGCTTATAGAAAAAAATATCTGGACAGTGAGACTTACCAGGTACACCAACGATAGACAGGAGAGGATAATAAAAATATTGAATAATGTGAAGTGCACAATAGATCCGCCATGAAATTGACAACCGACCATAATACATAGAAAGATACCAAATATAATAGGATAAACTCCTGTCCATTGTTGGAACATTCCAGTTTAATGTTCTCAGATTCTGATCCATTGTTGGAACATTCCAGTCTAATGTTTTCAGGTTCTGATCCATTGTTGGAACATTCCAATCTAATATTCTCAGATTCTCATCTCTCCTCGCTTCTGTCTGGAGCTGCTGATCCCTGTTAGTGCTGTTGGTGATTCTCCCGCTCATACTCTGGCATAACACATTGAACGGCACCCATTTATGATTTAAAGATGGGAACTCTCCACCGGGGTATTTAGAATCCATGGAGACTGACATTAATCACAATCACTGAACAAACAGGTTCAGTTAACCCCTTCCTTACATCACATCTCATATCACAATAAAAGGGAATATTTACTCAGTCTGGATGGAATGGAAGAGGGTTACTGGATGGACTATGAATCGTACATTTTTAAAATATTTTTCCTTGAATGTACGGGTACTGTAAGAGCACTGCAGGATTGTTCATGTACCACTCTGTCTATTAAAGGAGACAGGGTTTAAATGTCAGACTAGCTGCATAAGATATCTGGTGAGGAAATTTCTGGATACACTGACACAAGAAAGTGAGGATTGCAGATGCTGAAGACCTGAGTCGGGAAAGTGGTGCTGGAAAAGCACAGCCAGTCAGGCAGCATCCGAGGAGCAGGAGAATCAACATTTTGTAAGTAAACCCTTCAATAGGAAAAAAAGGCTTGAGGCCCAAGGGTGTTAAGAGATAAATGGGATGGGGTGAGGTTGGTGGGAAGGTAGCTGTGAATGTGATAGGTCGATGAAGGTGGTATGTTGGAGAGGAGGGTAAAGGGATAGGTGGGAAGGATAATGGACGGGAGGACACATCAACAGTGCCGTGCTGAGTTGGAAGGTTAGATTTGGGATAAGGAGGGGGTCGGGAAATGAGAAAACTGGAGAAATCATCATTGATCACATGTGGTGTAGGGTCCCGGGGTGGAAGATGAAGCTTTCTTCCTCCAGGCGTCGGGTGGTTAAGGAGTGGAGGTGGAGGAAGCCCAGGACGTGCATGTGCATGGTAGAGTGGGAGCGGGAGTTAAAGTGCTCAGCTTCGGTGCGGTGTGATTGGTTGGTGTGGGTGTCCCACAGATGCTTTGTGGAGTGTTCCGTAAGTTGGTGTCCTGTCTCCCCAATGTAGACGAGTTAACATCGGGAGCAACGGATACAGTTGGTGCCATATGTGGAAGTGCAGGTAAAAATCCAATTGACGTGGAAGGTTCCTTTGGGGTATTGGACAGAGGTGAGGGAGAGGTGAAGGTGCACGTTTTACAACTCCTTCGGTGGCACGGTAATGTGCCAAGATGGCAGGGTGGGTTGGTGGGTGGTGTGGACCTGACAAGAGAGTCGCGCCTGGAATGTTCTTTATGGACCACAGGTAGGGTGGGGAGGGAAATATAACCATGGTGTTGGGGTCTGTTTGTAGGTGGCCCAGATGGGCGACGATAATGCATTGCATCTAGAGGTTTGGTAGGGAGGAAGATGAGGACCAAGGTGTTCTTTCCCTGTTGCATTTGGAAGGGTAGGATTCAAGGGCGGAGGTGCAGGAAGTGGATAAGATGCGCTGGAGGGCATTGTCGACCATGTAGGAGGGAAAATTGCGGTCTTTGAAGAAGGAGACCATTTGGGATATACACTGGGTTCAGAATGCGGTACTGGAAAAGCCTAGCAAGGCTGGCAGCATCCGAGATCGCTTTTTCCTGAAACATCGATTTTCCTGCTCCTCGGATACTGCCTGACCTTCTGTGCTTTTCCAGCACCATATTCTCGACAGTAATCTTCAGTACCTGCAATACTCACTTTCGCCAACACACGAGGCTCAGGGACTTTCATAATACTGCCTTGAATTCAGTTTACCCTGCTTTAGAAAAGATGTTGTTAAATTTGAAAGAGTGCAGAAAACTTTTACAAGTATGTTGCTAGTGTTAGGAGTGGGTGATGTTGAGCTACACGGAGAGTACGAATAGGTTGGGGCTATATTCCTTGGGGTGTTGAGTCTGAGGAGTGACCTTACTGAGGTTTATCGCAGTGAATCCCAATTCTCCAGGGTGAGCAACGTCAAAGGCCAAGGAAATAGAACAGTTTTACTCACATTTGAAATGGACAATAACACATGGGACAACACGTCACTGAACGATGGTGATAGATTGAAGAATGGGACTGGCCAGTGGAGTCAGAATTTGGAGGGTCCAACCACAAGAATGAGAACAAAAGTAAAAGCATTGCCATATCATTTGAAGTCATTAGCTCTATCACATTCTCAATCCACCTCAGAGAACCAGCCCAGACACCATAAACCCAGAGGAGACATCTGTTCAGCATGGAGCACTGTGCAGAACCATGTTCATGTATTGCTGAACACAACCCTGCAATTGGTCCAGAGTATAACACTGTACAGACCTCTGAAGTGATTGATCTATAAACCCAGATGAGATATGTGTTCAGTATGATACACTGTGCAGGCCGGACCGGTGTACTGTACAATAAAATCCCCAATCGACACAGAGTGGAAAGGTATGCAGACCACAGCAGTGTATTGATCTATAAAACCAAATGAGACATGCGACCATGGTGTGGAACTGTGTCCACCACCCCAGTACGTTTCTCAGTAACACTGCATGAGATCACTGTCCTGCGTACAGTATCCTGTAACATTAGCCAGTGCTTCCAGGAATAATTGGTGAATGGGATATTGGTGTGAGTTCAGGAGAATTTTGGATTAACATTTGTTCTGCAGCCATTGTAACTGGGAGTAGGGTCAGCACAGACTTCGACCCATTGGGCTGAATCTAACAATAATTTGTCTCAGTGACATGTTCGTTGAATGTGATAGAGGGATCGTCAACACGAGGCTGAGCTAGTTTCCTGGTGCTATCGTATCGAACTCACCTCATTAACAACCACCCCTCCCCATGTTGTCCCTCTCATTCAATGCCAGACTGATTCTAACACCCATCATGGCTGGAGGAACTCACCATCGCTGGGATACCCCTGGATATTCTGTGATCCCTGGCACTGTGGCCAGCTTTAAAAGGCCAACGGGCACATGTTTGAGCTTTCTCTATTAGGAACTGCCCTGCAAAGTTTACCCCGAGCATAGCAGATAAGGAGCAATTACACCACAGTTTGTCGACACTGGCACGGAGATCCTGGTGGATGGGCTAGTATAGAGGGGGAACATTCTCTTCCCAGAGGGACCCACCACCAGACCCACCGAGCGTGATCTGAGGTCACCACCCTGTTGAGTGCAGTATCTGCAGTCTGAAGAAATGTCCAGCAATACAGGACAAGCATTAATAACCTTCCCCGTTCTGTCAGGATAAGGGTCACCGTATTCTCTCTGCTCCCTCAGTCTCACTGTATATCTGTTATATCACCGACCCCCGAACAAGGCTCATGCTCCACCACTCTCACTGATGCATGTAGCATCTTCCCCCTCTCTCTCTGCTTCTCTCACCTCCACTATACCCCCCACCCTAACAACACTGCATGGATACAACACTGTGGACAGACGCCCCTCCGAAAACCTCTTTATTCCCTCCTCACACCTACACCAGCACTAACAGCAGGACCACCCACCCCCCACCCTCCCTCCTTCCCTCCCTCCCACCCATTTCAGAAGCCTGGAATAGGACAGAAAGGGACAAGCTGGGCGATGGAGTGCCCAATATCCGTTCCCTCACCGGCCATGTGGGGAGGACCCTGGTACGAGTTGGACAGGAACGGGACGCCTCGTGTAGAGATTCTGAAGCATCCACGTCCCACCGACCGAGTCAGCAGCAAAGTTCAGTGAAGGGAAATTCTCACGTTAAATCCATTGGCAGTTCCGTTTCCCCCCGGCACAACTTCGAAGCCGTGACCCTGATGCCATCTCCCTTTTGTATCGAGCTGCTACAAATGGAATCCCCGCGGTGGGCAGGAGGGTGGGCTCACAACACATTGTCACCACCACCTCCCAGGAAGGGAGCACGGAGACTCCGTCTTACGCCTCCCCCTGTAAACAACTCAGATACTGAAGCTAATCTGTGATAGTTACTGCTCTCCCCACTTGTCCTGACATCTTCAATAATCTGTGCTCATACTCACCGAGGTCGCTCTGCTCCTGCACCCACTTTATAACAGCACAGCCTGTTTTCCTTCCAAACTTCATCACATCACACTGTCTTGCATTGATCGTCGTATGAAATATACCTGAACTCTACACCAAATTGGCGTTGTCCTGTTGCTGTTGCACTCCATCCTCCACACACTTCACAATTCTTCCAGGTTTGCTGACATCAACAAGCATCGAAGTTGTCATAGTGTCACACGCCAGTCAAAATAACTGAAAGAGAATGTGGTGCTGGAAAAGCACAGCAAGTCAGAAAGTAAGGACTGCAGATGCTGGAGATCAAAGCGGAGAGTTGGTGCTGGAAAAGCACAGTAAATCAGGCCAGAATCGGGATTATACACAGGGCTGATTAAGGGCTTATGCCTACAATGCTAATTCTCCTTGTCTTCGGATGCTGCCTGACCTGCTGTGCTTTTCCAGCACCACACTCTCGGTTTTGATCTCCAGCATCTGCAGTCTTTACTTTCCCCTACAGAACAATTGAAATACTGACAGACTCACTGATGTGATCAAGGTGTACACTGATACCTAAGGAGCGTCAGAAATGACAACACACATCCCAAAGAGCCAGAGAAGAAAACTGACAAGCTGCAAACAGAGAAATAGAAATAATATTGGACACCATACAGAGTGGCTGAAATAGCGAGAATTTGCCATAGAGAAAGAGATATACCGACTGAATCCCATGTTTGTCTAATGTCAGTGTATCTGTGTGTGTGTATTTATTTGTATGTCTGCATCTTCGTGTATGTAATAGTGCATGTAACTGTGTGTATTAGTGTGTGTGGGTGTACCTATGTGTGGGAATGGTCTGGTCGTCCCTGTGTTGGTTAAAGTGATGGAATTCCACACTCTGCTGGCCTTTCCACTCCATTGCACAGACAGTGACGGAGGGTGAAAACCATCTGGTAGGAGGGAGGGCAGCAGGTCACAGCATCATACAAACTGACACCAACATCAACAGTACACTGATAGACAGACAGACTCAGTCACAGACACACAGACGCAGACACAGACTCTCTGTCTCTCTGTCTCTCTGTCTCTGTCTCTCTCTCTCTCTCTCGACTGGTGTGGAGAGATTGCAATTGTACTGAGGATCATATGGAGAAATGTCTGTGCTCCACAGCATTTGTCTTCAGACGTCTATAAGTGAACCATTGTGGAAGAAGATGAGATAATTTGATTGCACGTTCTGCACGTTCTGCTACTTGCATTTTATTTGCTCTACACTCTGACAAATGATAAGTGCGAAAGCATTCTTAATGACCCAATGGTGCGAGCAGGTCAATGCTAGTCATGTCCACCTCCTTCTCTAATATCTCAGGGACAGCATTGCAAGGGATCAGATAAACTCCTCTCTGTTGCCAAGGCTATTCTTTGAAGCATGAATGTGGGTGATTCACAGTTATTGATACATTCTCAAGCAAACGATGAGTTCTCTACTTTCCCCCTGTAGTTCAAAGATGTGCAGGTTAGATAGATTGGCCGTGCTAAGTAGTCCATAATGCTTAGGGGTGTGCAGCTTAGATAGATTAGCCATGTGAAACACAGGGTTAAAGGGATGGGAATGATTGTGGGACACTCTATGGCTGGTCAGTGTGAACTCGAGGGAATGAATTACAAACTGAATGGATTCTATGAAGCCTACTGCTTGCAAAGTGGAGTTGGTGAACCAGCAGAGGATTATATTACATCATTTTAAACATACGAGGAAACAAGGCGTTATTCCCCATTTCAATTAATCGCCTGTCCCCAAAACAAGAGAGATCCCATTACACAGTGTTTCAGGACAGAGCAGAACTCTCAAAATAGATTAAGAAGTTAGCCTGGACCCTAATGTTTTCTTATTTTAAACATAAGGTGCCGTGTTCCAGATCCAATTCAGTTGATCAAACTAATTGAAGTTACGCAAATCACAGTTTATTTGAACACTATAGTATAAATATAATCAAAGAAAGATGAATATGGAATAACTCTACTCTATTGGAAATCTTAACGAAACTCAGTAAATCATTTTACTACTAAACAGTAACTGTTCCAATGTGGGAACAGCTCATAAACACACTCTGGGCACAAAATTCAGAAAAACAAACTGCAGGACATGCAATTCCTGTAACCCAGAAAGGAACATTCAGAGAGAGTAGCAGCAAGCGACATATAGTACAGTATTCAACCCTGGTGAGATCCCGGCTACAACTGCGGCAAACTGCCGACTATACGCCCCCCTTCTTTGAGACATTGACTGTACTCATTGAGGCTGCTTCTATTGTTCCAACTTGTAAAAAACTAAGGTCCCACAAACTATTTACTCTAGTTGCTCTGGAAGATTGCTCGGTAACTCTGCCTGAAAACTTAAATTTAAAAGAGTACAGGATAAAATAATCCCTTAAATCTACAGCAGACACATGCACAAACACACATACAGACACTCATATATGAACAAACATGCAAACACAGTAACACAGTAGCGTCTTTGAGATAGAGTTTGGTAAACTTTTGATTAATAAGTGAATCAAGGGTAATTGGGAGGAGTGAGGAGTATGTGGTTGAGTAAACAAACCATCCAAGATCAAGCAGCAGAGCAGATTCGATGGAGCTAATTCTGTTCTCGTTTCTTATGATACTTTGATATCTGGAAATGGCTTTCTGAGGGTGCTGTGCAGACTGGCTTTGATAGATAATGAACCAAAATATAGTCAGTGGTAAAGTGGGGCATGTTTGGAAGCTGAATGTTTTATGTCTATTCCTAATTATTGTCATTTCCTGTTCCTCAAAAGCAGTGGTGAATTTATTGTGAGGTTTGCACATTTTGCACGTTCTCCCTGTGTCTGCGTGGGTTTCCTCGGGGTGCTCCGGTTTCTCCCACAGTCCAAACATGTGCAGGGCAAGTGAATTGGCTATGTTAAATTGCCCATAGTGTTAGGTGCATTCGTCAGAGGGAAATGGGTCTGGGTGGGTTACTCTTCAGAAGGTCGGTATGGACTGGTTGGGCCAAAGGATCTGTTTCCACACTGTAGGGAGTTTAATTCACTCTAATTTAAACTAATCTGATCAAATATATTATAAAATAAGCGCCTTCTAATTAAGACTGAGTTAAGGATATTTTTTTCTTCTTGTCGATTTTCACATTCCCAGGGAACAGTAAAGACTGGGTTATTGAAAGTATTCAAGACTGAGCTGAACTGACCATTGATAGACAACAGAGTCAGTGTTTATTGGGAACAGACAGGAAAAGGATGCTCACACACAATCATATCAGCCAAGAGCATTCTGAATGTTGCAGCACGCCTGAGGGGGCGATTGGCCAACTAATAATCCTATCTCCTGTGTTGTTCTCTCAATCCACTCCTCAATGCTGTTACAGAGGGAGAGAAAGACCACATTCAGCCAGGAAGGCAATAAGACAGCGGGCGACCATTATGCCCCTCTAAGGAGTTAGACAGAAATGAGGTGATGGTATTCAGCCATCCAGTGCACACTACACAGCACAGGACGAGGCCATACAAACTGCCTTCCGTGCTGAGCAATCACAGCAGCCTCCTGAATATAACAGGAAGTAGTGCTTCGAGATTAATATTGGTATGCAGGTTGTAAAACAGATATATATTAATCTCTGAGTTACTCCACTAGTTACAGTTATTTGGATGACCCGATGGATTGAAGCTATATGAGCTAATTTATCAAGATAGTCACACAATGCTTCGTCAACTGGACGCAGGGAGTCAGCAATGGGATACAGACAGGGGTGGTTTAGTGCGAAAATCTTCAGCAGAAACTGTTTAATGTGGATTATGAGAGTGGGTGTTTTGGAAGAAGGATATAAAATCACTAACTGTTTAAATGGTGAGAGATTTCAGAACTCAGTGACACACAAGGATTTGTGAGTAGTGTCGCATGAATCATGTAAAGTTAGTCACCATGTGTAGCAAATGATTAGGAATGTAAATGGAATGATGCTGCTAAGGGTATCGGGTTTAACCGTAGGAATGTTTTACTGCATTCGTACAGGGCATCGCTGAGATCACGCCTGATGCAATGTAAAATGTTTTGAATCCTAAACTGACAAAAAGAAAGATTCAAACTGAGGAAGGGCACCATTCAGACCCAAAATGTTAACTTTGATTTCTCTTCACAGAAGTTGCCATATCTGCTGAGATTTTCCAGGAAATTCTGTTTTTGTTCCTGATTTACAACATGAAGTTGTGTGTAGACTTTTGTATTGATTTTCAGGTTGAAAAACCGAAACCAGTGGAATGCTCCAGGGATCGGTTTATATCTGTTATCCAACGTGCTTTTGGTTTCTGGAAAAATAGATTCATTTCATTTAGAAACTTCCAAAGATCCTTCACTTTATTGTTTGTGAGTTAAAGGCTTTGTATTATGAAAGCTATGCATTTTAGGTCTCAGTGGAAGTGTTCTTGCTATTGTAATAAACAAGATCTTGAAAACCGTGCATCAGGTGAATACCTGATGGACATTTCCTCTTGTTTGGGAGACTAAAACTAGGGAATTCATTTTAAGAATAAGTATTCACTTTGACACAGATATTAGAAAGTCATTAACTTCTTTTTATAAAAGGTAAAAGGATCATAGTCACAGAATAGAACATCATGGAACCACACCTTTTGTTCAACTAATACTACCAGCCTGCGTTTGGCCCATATCCCTCCAAACCTTTCCTATTTTTGTACCTACCCAAACATCTTTTAAATGTTGTAACTGTACCTGCACGCGCCACTTCCTTTGAAAGTGCATTACACACACTAATATCTCTATGTAAGAACAAATTACCCCGCATGTACTTTTGAAATTTTTCTCTTCTTACTTTAAAATATTCTCGCTGGTTTTGAATTTCTCCGTCCGAAGGAACAGAAACATGCCATTCACCTTATCAATATCCCTGATGATTTTATCATGTAACCGTTGGATTTTCTGCCCTCCAAGGAAATAAGATTCAATCCAATCTCTCCTTATACCCCAATCCCTCCGTTCTTAGTAACATTCTGCTAAATAATTTTTAACTCTAACAAGCTTAATAATACCCTTCCCCTGACTGAGTGATCAGAACTGGACCAAGTACTCCAAAAGAGGCCTTGTCAATGTCTTGTACAACCTCAATATTAAATACCGACACCTGTAGTGAAACGTTTGAGTGACGAAGGCAAACGTGCTAAATGCCTTCTAAAATACTTTTTCCACGTGTGATACAAAGTTCAAAGAATTATATACCAAAATCCCTCGATCTCTATGGCCTGAAGTACTGCCTTGGACCGTATAATTATTTGTTTTACGTCATGCACTTGTTTATTTTACCAAAATGCAGTACCTCACATTTAGTTTATCTAATCTCCATCTGTCACTCCTCAATCCATTGACATAATTGTACAATATCTCTTTGCAATCGCGGACAACAGGTCTCACTGCCCAATATAACCGCACTTTTAGTGTCATCTGTAAACGTACCAACCATGCCTTTGATATTATCATCCTAACCTTTTACATCAATGACAAACGAAAGTCCATCCAGTACTGATCCCGGTGGAACACTGCTTGTTATAAGCTTCCAGGCAAAATCAAAACCCTCTATTCTGTCTCCTTCTGTAAAACTGAATTTACAACCAGTTGTCAAGCTTACCCGCAATCCCATGTGCTCTAGCTTTATTAATTGGTCTACCATGCAGAACCTTATCAAAGGCTTCGCTAATGTTCATTTAAACAACATCTACCATTCTTCTACAATCTTTCTGTTTACTTCATATAAAACAAATTAAAATCATGTTTATAAGAGATGATTACTCTCATACAAAATCTTTCTGACCAACTCAAATCAGCCCTTCTCTCTCCATGCATGTAAATCTTATCTTTCAGAATCTCTTCCAACAACTTACTCATCACCAATGTCAGACACACAGTCTATCGTTTCCATGCTTTTCCTTCCGGCCTTTCTAAAGGTGCAGCATTAGTCACCCTCCAATACTCCACTTGTGTGTGTAAATGATTCAACTATATCTGCTGGGTTCCCATAGTTTAAAAGAACAAAGAGCAAAGAAAAATAACGAAGACTATTTCAGCACAGGAACAGGCCCTTCATCCCTCCAAGCCTGTGCCGATCCAGTTCTTCTATCAAAGCATACTTTCTAAGGATCTGTATCCCTTTGCTCCCTGCCCGTTCATATATTTGTCTAGATAGATCTTAAATGATGCTATTGTGTCCACCACTAACACCACTACTGGCAACACGTTCCAGGCACCCCCACCCTCTGCATAATGAATTTACCACATATACCTTCCATCAACATATCCAATCTCACGTTGAACTCGTGGCCACTAGAAATTCAGTACGCCACTCTGGGGAAAATAAAATCTTCTTGCTATCCATCCTATCTATACCGCTCATGATTTTGTAGACCTCATTCTGATTCCCCCTCCCTGACCTCTGTCTTTCTAATGAAAATAATCCTAATCTACTCAACTTTTCTTCATAGCATGCACCCTCCATATAAGGTAATATCCTAGTGAACCCCTTCTGTCCTCTCTCCAAATCATCCACATCGTTCTGGTAATGTGGGCGACCAGAAATGTACCAGATATAATGCTGAACCATAGTCTTATTGAACTGTAACATGAGCTGACAAATCCTGTACTCAATACCTAGTTCGATGAAGGAAAACATTTCATATGTTTTCTTGACAAATCTATTGACCTGAATTGCCACCTTCAGGGATCAAAGAACTTGAACACCCAGAGATCTCTCTGTATATTAATTTTCCGCTGGATATTTCAACTTACTGTATAATTCGCTCTTGAATTTGATCTTCCAAAAAGCATGACCTCGCATTTGACAGGATTGAACTCCATTTGCAACTCTCAGCCCAACTCTCGAACCTACATATCTTTCCTTCCACAATGCCCTGGCGCACACATGATCCGGTCCTGGAAAATGATCAATCCTTATGGTTCCTCAGACCTTGCACGCACAACAACACCCAAATCTCTCTGCGCTGGTCTTTTGTTTTCACAGTCTCCCTCCATATAAATAGCCATTTTTTTGCTATTCCTTCTGAAGTGCTTGATCACACACTTTATTAAAATTAACTCTATCTTCCAATTACACAGTGCAGATTTCTTACATCCTTATCACACCATGCACTCCAACCTATCTTTACCATCATCAAATATGCATTGATTGCATTCTACAACCCCCCCCCCCCCCCCAACAAAAACAACTTTAATACAGAGAATAAGCAACTGGAAGTCCAAGGGCTGACATTTGTGGCACTCCACTTATTATGTCTCTCTGAACTCACAGAGACATGTTCATCAAGACTCACTTCTTTGTGTCTTCACAAATGTTCAATCTCTGAATAATAACCCACAAGTTCCTAACTTGTGCAATATATGCTTTATATGGTACTTTATAAAATGCTTACCAAATTTAATTACACAATCTAAGGGTTCACTTTTATTATCACTGCTTCTCCTTTTCAGATAAAACTATTGAGTCTCTTTGATTCCATTAAATTATCGTAAATCACACTATAATGGACATGAGCAGTTTCCTAATAATAGACAAGGCTACCTGGCCGTTATTTTCCTGGTTTCTGCATTTCTCCCTCCTTGAAGACAGGCATCACAGTAAGACTTTTGAATCCACTGAAATCCCCTTGGACTGCAGTGATATTTCAACAAATGCCAAGAATATGTCTGGAGTACATTGTTTCGAAATCCAGGAAATAGACCACTAGGTTTTGGTGGATAGTTTATACGTAATCATTTCCTTTATCAAAGGGGTTGTCCTGAAGTAAGGCCTGACATCCTTTGGGATATTCTCTGTCGAAACGGTGTCACAACTAATATAAAATAGTTGTTTGAGTTATTTGAAAGTTTCCGTTTTTCCTGTGTGGAATTTCCCTATGTCATCTTCCAATTGTTCCAACAAAGGTTTTAACTATATTTTTATTATTATTATTATTTCCACATGCAGCCTCGTGCTGTTTTTGTTTGTACTTTTCAACAATTGACCTTCCTAAATCAATTGTCCCAAATTTTATTCGCTTTACGTCTTTCTGCTTGTGGTCTCTAAAAATGTAGTCCCAAACTTCTGATCTACCAGCAGTTTTCATCATTTGTGCGCCTTTGTTTTCATTGGGTACTCACCCTGACTATATTTGCTAATCATACAAAGTTTACCATCTCATCAATTCCTTTTTGATGTTTGCAACAATTGACCTTCCTAAATCAATTATCCCCAACTTTATTCGCTTTATGTCTTTCAGCTTGTGGGCTCGAAAAATATTGTCCCAAACCTCTGGTCTAGCAGCAGTTTTCATCATTTGTGCGCCTTTGTTTTCATTGGGTACTCACCCTGACAATATTTGCTAATCATACAAAGTTTACCATCTCATCAATTCCTTTTTGATGGTTTTTAAATTTGTTCACGGAATTAGGGAATCATTGGCTAGGTCAGCATTAGTTGCCGATCCCTAATTGCACAGAGAGCAGTTATGAGTCAACCATATTGCAATGGGACTGGAGTCACATGTAGGCCAGACCAGATAAGGATGGCAGATTCCTTCGCTAAAGGGCTTTAGTGATCCAGAGAGGTTTGCTAAAAGTTGACAATGGATTAATGGTCATCATGAGATTCTAAATTCTAGATTGTTTTTATTGAAATGAACTATCACCATCTGCTGTGTTAGGATTTGAACTCGGATCCCAGAACGTTATCGGGGTCTATGGATTAACGATCGAGCGATAACACTACAAGGCCATCGTCTCCCCATCATGTTTGATCATTGTGAAATGTTAATTAAATATCTGCCAACGTTATCAACTGAAATTCCTTTCAGTCTTTTTTCCAGCTCATTGTTAGCAACAAGTGCTCACGCTATTGACGATAACAAAAGAACTAGGAGCAGGAGTTGGCCGTCCAGCCCTTTAACCCTGCTCCATCATTCAATAAGATTATGGCTGATCTTTTTGTGGACTCAGCTCCACTTACTCATCCTCTGACTGTATTCGTTTTTTTTTTCCATTTTTAGTAAAACATATACCTTACTTTAAAACAGTTTCTTGAATAGCGTCAATTACTTCACTGGGCAAAGAATTCCACAGATTAACAACCCTCTGGATGAAGACATTCTAACTCACTTCAAGCCGAAATCTGCTTCCTCTAGTCTTGCAGCTGTGCCCTCTTATCCTAGCTTCACATGTCCGTGAAAACATGCTGTCTATTTCTATCTGATCCATTCCCTTCATTATTTTATATATTTCTATAAGATCCCCCCATTATTCTGACTTCTAACTAATATAATCCCAATCCACTCAGCCACGCCTCATAAATCAGCCCTCCTCAACGCTGGAAACAACCTCCTCTGCACCTCCTCCAGTGCCTGTACATCCTTTCTTAAGTACGGAGACAAAAACTGCATTTAGTACTGCAGATGTGATCTCACCAGCACCTTGTACAGCTGCATCATTAACTCTCTGTTTTTAAACTCAACCTCCTTAGCCATGAAGGAGTAAATTACATTTGCCTTCCTAACCACTTCTTGTACCTGCAGACCAAAAGTCTGTAAATCATGCCTGAATCTTCTCAAACCTCCAAGGGGTTTTCCTATGTGGATTCAATTATGATCAGCTGACAATGAATAACATTGAGATTCAATGGAATGACAAAGAATAATTGTGAAAGTAATGAGTCAAAGTTGAAGACATCCCTGTCTGACAGGGAGCTTCACGTGTGACGCATTGGGAAGTGAATGAAAATACAAGCAATGACACAGTACCATCAACTGTACAGGGGCTCAAATCATGGTCAAGGAGGGAAACAGAGAGAAACACATTCATTTTAAGCACAATTCTGGAAGGGAAAACAAATTTGAGGGATCTATGAGAAATGACTTGAGGAATGGTACTAATTGGAGACGTGATGCCAGAGAGAGACACTGATAAGAATGAGAACTTTAAAATGAGATATTATCATACCAGAAGCCACTGTAGGTCAACGATTATAGGGGTGATAAGTGAATTAGATTCCGTGTGAGTTAATGGAAAAGCAGCAGAGTTGAGGATAAACTGAGGTTCATGGAGAGTATGAAGTGAGACGCCAATGAGACGATTATTAGAATAGTTGAGACTGGAGCAGACCGAGACATGGATGAAGTTTTCAGAAGCAAAGTGTCTAAGGCAGGGATGCATATCGAGGCTTCAATAGAGCTGGGAAATGGAGAAAATTTTGGTGACAGATAGGAAAATTAGGAAGAAACTCAATACACTTTAACATAGAATGCTGAGATTGTACACAAACTTGTTCAGGCTCAGGTAAAATCTGGGAGAGGAATAAAGTCAGTACATGTGGGAGATCACAGCAGAGTTTGATGATATGGGCTCCTGTGTTATAACAGAACAGTCAGTATTGATTAATGCAGGAATGATCTATGGAGCAGAAAGCAAAAATAGAAATGAATTTATAAAAAAATAGAGCATGTCACTAATTCTATCATTGTTATGATACTTAGAATAAGTACTTCGCAAATTAAACAATGTTACAGCCTCCAAAAGATTGATCACCAAAACAAATGCATGGCCTGTGTAAGATGCAGAGCACAGCTCCCTCATTGTATGTGTGCAGAGATGGGGGTGGGGATGAGTGGTATTGAACATTTCAGTAAGGATACTGGACTACAGTTATGCAGGAATTCGTGAGTTTACATCTTGAATCCTATCTGCAGATTTGGTCAGTCGTTTTTGTAAGTATGCAAATACCTTGCATGCTGCCAGAGGAAGTTTACTCAGTTGAAACCTCAGATATTCAGGCTATCTTTTGTGAAAAGGTGATAAGCTGGCCTTGTTTACATGAGTGTGCTCAGGAGAGAGGAATGAATTTATAAAGTACTGTATAATATTCACAATGTGCATATGAAAATGAGGATGTAAATTATTGGTGGCTCCACCTGTAGTTTTAACATTACTATTTATCTTTTGATATCATAGATGAGTTGTCTACGATTTTTTAAACACTATGTCAAAGAATGTGCAAACGGAGGCAGCCGAACTGGGAGCAAGCCATTCAGCTCCTTGTGCTTACCCTGATTGAATAAGGTCACGCTGAGCTTATTATAGCATTGAAACTGCATTCCCAACTAATCTGCAAATCTGTTCAATCCTTTCCTAACCTAGAACCTATCTACTCCTGCCTGAAAAGGTGTTTAGGGTCTCTGCTTCCACTAAATTTTCAGCTAGAGTAATCCAAAATACAACCACCGGCAGAAAGGAAAGTTAATTGCTGATTTGAATGGGTGATCCCTCATGTTTAACAAATGAACTATAAGTTTGCATGTTATACGTAAGTCGAAGTGTTCTATCCACAGCTAATCTGTCAGAATCCAACAGAATGTTTATCAGACCTTAAGCTAACATAGTCTATTCAACAAATCAAGTCTGCTCCACAATTCATTACCATCATGGCTGATTGATGATCCTCAAAACCGCCTTCTTGCCTTATCCCCATAGCTCTTGATTCCCTCACTGCTTAGAAATCTGTCCACTACCTGTTTTGATTAGACTTAGCGACAGGGTTTCAACAGGCCTATCATTCAGTAACCCTCTGACAGAGAAGGCACTCCTCACCTCCCTCATAAATATATGCTCTCTTTGACTGAGGCTATACCCTTTGGTCCTAGACTCTCCCACAAATGGAGCCAACCTTGTTGGCAATGAGCCTGTCAAGCCGACTGACAATCTGATTTTGTGTTCATTGAGATCTCCTCTCATTCTTCCAAACTCCAATGAGTTTTTGACGAAGCTACTCAAGCTCACTCCATAAGAAAATACCTCAATTCTCAGGAATAATTCGGTGGAACTTCTCCCATCTGCTACCAATATGTCTGTTATCTCCTCTACATATTTACTTTGAAAATTAGACCAGAACCGTTCACATTTTTGTACGTTCAGTCTGCATAGAAACGTGTACATGTTTAGAATGATAATTATAAACCACCACATTTGAAATAACTGCTATTAGTGCGTTCGAATTTCCTATAATTGCTGAATTGCATGCCAACTTTTTAACTGTCAAGCCGAGGGCCTGAAATTCCTGAATCTTTTCTCTTGTAAATTAGATTCACTCTTCTATTTTACCTGACAAAGTTAATCAGTACAAGCTTTCCAACGCTATATGTTTGATGCCAACTTTTTGTGCAGTCACCTTATTTTTTTCTATCTCCTGATAAACTCCTTGCATCATCCTCACCATTTGCCTTCCCACTTCTGTTTGTGTTACTCACAAATATGGAGGTAGTACTTCCATTTCTATCACCCATCTCATTGTGCGGTTAATAATTCTGGCCCCAGCACTGATCCCTGTGGCACTGCACTGGTTAAAGCTCATTATCCCAAAAATAGTTCCTAGATGCTTCTCTTTCAGCTACTCTGCAGACATGTTATACTCAATTAAACTATCAAGTGAGAGCAGGAATTAAACCCATGCTATTAGTATCATTCTGTTTGATAGACTAGCTATCTCGGCAACTGAACTTGCCAACACCCAGTGCCTGACATAGCTGAAACATTAACATCTACATTGATATTCAATATTGCACACAATAACTGATACAATTCTGTGACGTTGCCTGCATAAAACGTTTTGCAAATAAAGCAGAAGTGCACGCAGCAGATTGCATTGCTTTATATAACTCTGTCATCGCTAATTTTATTTTCTTTCTTCTATTGGACGATTTTGCAATACCTCATCTCAGACATTTGCTTCATCTTGTTCATCTGACCTCCTCATTGCGTTTGTCAAACCATAAAAATGTAATGGAGATGGATTATTTGCATAAATGTAAGTGTGGGGGGCATGTATTCATATTCCCGTTAATAAGGGGATCAAGCATTTTCGAGGGTAGAGGAGAATGTTGGATACAAATTGGAAAGGAGTCAGTCATGATCTTGTTGAATGTCAGAACGCGAGGGGCCAAATAGCCCACATCAGCTTCTAGTTTCTATGCATATTCCTGTACAATTACTTTCCAGATGACCTCCTTTTCATCAATATTACCTAGAACATGACACTGCAGTATACGCCCTTCGGCCTTCGATGATGTGCCGACCCACAGAGCCAACTTCAAAAAACCATCTAACCTATACAGATTAAAAATGATATGTAAACAATACTCAGCCCAAACCTCATACTGTGATTTGTTTTTCTCCATGTTACAATACCAAGGCAGCAGGAAACTCTTACTAGTGCCAAAAAGGCATTAAACACCTGAATTCCTTTGTCTAAAGGGGGTGATGATCTCGACAGTGAAAACGTGACTCTGGCCAGATCTATGCAATAAAGGGAATTCTTATACCACACGGTAAGAATGCAGTTACTTTTAGCAGAGTGAAATGTAGACTGAGTATACTTTTTGAAATTTGGATCACTGTGTGAATTCAGGGTCAAGGGGGAGAGGTGTTTTCAATTAGGTTTACTCCAAGAAGGAAACTTTCCAGAGTGAGATGTGAGTGGAAGTTGTAAAACAGCGTGAATGGAGAGGCCGAGCCACACTGAGACCACAGGAAAAGCGGCAGCACAAAATGCACCTTGATGCTAGTGCAGGGAAGGTAGACTGGATCAAAGAGCTTAAGGTGATGTGGGTAGGGACAATAATGTGAGAGAATATGCTTTGTAATTGGAGAGGGAGAACCCAGAATCAGGAAGGGGAGACGAACAGGGAAGTAGATGGAACAGCAATGGCAGGGGTTTCTGGGATAATTCAGGAAGCACAGCTGAAATTCATGCCTAGCATCTGTCAGTTGTCCCTGAAATAAACATCCTAAATCTGGCCCGATATCAATGCTCATCAATTTGTGATTGAATAGTATCTTTGAGGGCTTTAGTCAACCATGGGTGGTTCATCTCCTTATCAAGTCCTTCTTTTTGAGCAGAAACAAATAATTGCTGAGCATAATGGGATATCTGCTTGAACATCTGTCCATGTATACCTACTGAACATCCTCTGGGTTTCTATTCACATCACGCTTCTGACCAGATGTGAGTCAGAACTCCTCCATTTAATGTCTGGTTCTTTTCAATCATTCAGAGGGAACTTCTGCATGTGGCTGAACATATGATCAGCGGAGGGTGACTTCTTTCTCCCAGTTTCTCCATCTCTTAGGATTCTGATTGATGACGCTATATTCCAGTGAGATGCCTCTGACGTGAGCACTTTTCCTTCAAACCAGAAATCTCCTAACTATGATGGACAGGGCCTTATGCTGTGACTGACCTATCTCCCACATTGCCGCCCCCACTGCACTCTCATTCACTTGTACTGTTTCAAATCAGTCTCCACACAGTTGGAGGTCGGCACGGTGGCTCAGTGGTTAGCACTGCTGCCTCAGAGCACCAGGTACCCGGGTTCATTTAGAGTCTCGGGCAACTGTGTGGAGTTTGCACGTTCTCCCTGTGTCTGCGTGGGTTTCCTCCGGGTGCTCCATTTTCCTCACACAATCCAAAGATGTGCACGACAGGTGAATTGGCCGTGCTAAATTGCCCATAGTGTTCGATCCATTAGAGCGAAATGGGTCTGGGTGGGTAACTCTTCAGAGGGTCGGTATGGACTTGTTGGGCTGAATCGAATCTAATCTAAAAAATCCTGTCATTGCTGCTCACAATGCAGTATCCTTCACACCGGGGAGACAAAACAGAAACGGTTTTGAGGAACACTCCCACTCTGTCTGGAAGAATAACCCTGACCACCTCATTGCTTCCAATTTCAATAACCTACCTTACTCTCATGCTAACGTTTCGGTCCTGAGCTGCTGCAATGTTTCAGTGAAGAACAACCCAAGCTCGAATAATACCTCACTTTACACTTTGGTACGTTACAGCCTGTAGAGGTTAATATTCAATTCGATAACTTCACAGCCTGACCCCATTATGACTGTTCTCCATTTTCATACATTCTCTCTCCTAGTCTGGCTATGACGTTGTGTGGTTGTAACTTCTTTATGTTGCACTCAATAGAGAGAACCCCTTTCCCCCAATTCGCATCTTTCACATCATCCTCTCGTTCACCACTGTTAAAAGCCTATTTATCTTTTGCCACACTCTCTTTTATGCATCACCCACTCCCCCACCTCTGTCAAGGGATTAAAAATCACATTTTCCAATACTTTCCAGTT
This sequence comes from Chiloscyllium punctatum, assembly GCF_047496795.1. Lineage (NCBI taxonomy): Eukaryota > Metazoa > Chordata > Chondrichthyes > Orectolobiformes > Hemiscylliidae > Chiloscyllium > Chiloscyllium punctatum. Next base: position 58,661,987 of record NC_092769.1, read on the forward strand.
CTGAAGAAGTGTCACACTGGACTTGAAACCCTAACTCGGTTTCTCTGTCCCTGAAGATTCTGCCAGACCTGCTGAGTTTCTCCAGGGTTGAATAGGCACAGCACAAATTTTCAAATAAACAAATAATTATGGATACTGAAAATAAAAACGCAAATATTTCTGGAGAAACTGGACCTGAAAGATGAACTCTGCTTTCATTCCACAAGATGCTGCCAGACCTACTTAGTTTCTTCAGCTATGTCTGTTTTTGAACTCGTTCCACAGATGTCTGTCAAAGTTGCTCAAAAGCTCTGTCCAATACTGAGCACTGGGTACCAGGGAAGTGAACAGTAACACCAGGTTCACAGATTCATTGGCTCTGAACGTGCATAAGGCTGCATCACGGGCAATGCAGAGCTCTTAATCATGGTCAGGGAGAGAAACAGAGCGAAACACATTCACATTAAATATAGAAGATGTCATTGCGGGAATGAAAAAGATTCACATGAATATGTTAAAGAATTTAAGTAATATGACAAATTGGAAGCGTGACACCGTGGAGAGATCCTAACAGAATGAAAATATGAAAATGGAAATGCCACCACATTAGAAACCAGGTTAGATCACTGAGTACAGTGCTGATGGGTGAATGGGTCTCGGTGTGAATTGGGGGACAGTCAGTAGAATTGAATTACAGATATTGCAGGTCAAACTGGGCATTCAGGTGATGATGTGGATCACAGCAGCAGCAGCAGCAGAATTGTGTTCAATCACAATCTGTAACCTTTTTCCCTGGGATAATCTCTCAATCTACCATTAACATCAAACTGATCCATGGTTCAGTAAGGCGCGTGGGTGAACATACCAGAGTCAGAACCTAACCCTGATGACAAACCATTAAAGCTATGGTACTTGACCAGTTACATTCCAAATAGCAGGATTAACATCTGATAGAGAGGACAAAATTATCTAAAGACCAACAGATCAGATCTAAGTTTTGCAGTCCTGCAACATCCAATTATAAATGTCAATGGACTATGAAACAACTTACTGGAGGAGAGTACTCCACAAGTATCTCCATCCTAAATAATGGAACTGCTCTATACATCAGTGTAAAAGACAAGGATATAGTGTCTAAACCATCCTCAGCCAGGAGTGTTGAGTGGATGATCCAATGGCAATGGCCCCTGACACCATTCCTGCAATAGGACTGAAGACTTGGGCTGCACAACAAGCCGTGTCCCTGGGGAAGCTGTTTCATTGCAGCTCCAACTCTGACATCTCCCTGGCAATGTGAATAATTACTCAACTATATCCAGTCCGCTAAGAGGGAATAACTACAATCTGTCCAATTACCACCCCTTCAGTTCGATCATGATCGTCACATCAGTGGGAGTACTTTTTGAAAGAGTTGCCAAGCAGCACAGGAATAACCACCTCAGTGTGGTTTCTGATAGGTCCCCATGTGGCGATGGTGCTGTTGTGGAAATGTCACTGGATTACTAATCCAGATCAGGCTCATGCTCTGGCAGCTGGTGGAAGTTAAAAACAATTAATAAAATATCGAGCTCTAAAATCTGGTGTCAGGAATAGTGACTTTGAAGCCAATGTCAATTATGATTACCATTTTCCTTCCCAAGTGTAGTTTCAGGAAGTGAATCTCCCGTGCTTTCCTGGTCTGGCCGAAAAGTGACTCCAGAGACACAGACATGTGATACACTCTTCAATGGTCTCTGAAACTTCCAAACAAGACACTCAATTGTATCAAACTGCTCATCATTCTTAAAGGATAAGCCGGGTCAGAACACACGGTCTCAGCCTTGTTGTTGGAAATGGGAATGGGAAACACAGTCCTGACGTCCCCGCAGAGTCCTCCTTTCGAACGCCTGAGAGCTTGTGACACGACTTGCAGAGCTATCCCACAGACTGCACAGAAACATCGGGAAGGGAGGAGGTCATTCAACCCATTGAGCATCCCCCATTCTAGATAGTGGAGAAAATCTCCTCAGTGCGATTTGCCCCGTACAGTGTTCATATCATTTAACATGTTTAAACATCCGGATATATAAAATGGGAACTGCAGCAGTTGCTTTGGTCCATCGATTTTGATCCTCCCTTCAATATACAGGCAGTACTCCGATAGCGCATGTTTATTGAACACAACTTGTCTGCATCACAATTCGTGAATTGTGCATTCTCTTTATAAAGAGATCTCCCATTCACTGTAACGCAATTCCATCCCCGGCACCAGCTGAATAGCAAAACCCAGCCTCAGGATCCTCTGTCTGTAAAATGCACACTCAGTGTGTTCACTAAAGCAGGAATGTAATCCTCTGCAAGCCTTGAAACTGAGACTGAAACTAGGAATTGTCGTCTACATTTAGATGGACATTTATTTCAAACCAGAATTCCATGTCAGCATCATGTGGTCAGTCGGCTCACGCGCTTTCTGGCGAAGAGCTTGGTGAAAGGTACAGTGCTGTAGTCAGTGACATTAGGGTGAAAGTGCAACATTTACAGCATTGTTTCATTACAATATATGATTTAAACATTTTCTTAGACTATGCTCGTGTGTGTTAGATTAACTTAAATTTTTGGTTTTTACTGATTTATTTTTTGGGGGGAGTGTTTTGCCCCTTCCCCACTTTTTCCCATAGACCACATTATTGATATTACATGATTTTCTACAACACGGTGTTCCACAGGAATACAACTACTGTGTTATTGGAGAAAAACATGGAATGATATCTGATTCTCTATCTTCACACGATACTCCTGCTCTCTGTCTATAACTTTAATTTCAAGAAATCCTCATTTATATTCAGTGTCTTGGCTTCCACAGCCTTATGTGTCAGAAAATTGACCAAGTTCAGCAGTCTCTGAGTGAAGATATTTATTCTCATCTCAATGCAGAGTGGCCTGTCTGTACCTAACGTTGTGGCTCCTTGTTCTTTGACGTCCCAGTCAGGAGAATTATTATCCCTGCTTCCAATCTGTCTCACCCTGTCAGAGTTTTGTATATTTCACTGAGATCACCACTCATTTTCCTAAACCCCATGGAATACTGGCCCAGTCGCCTCAAACTCTGATCGCACAACAAGCCTGTCTTCCCAGAGATCAGTCCGGTCATCCTTCACTGCTCTCCCTCAATGTCAGATTTGTAAGGAGAGCAAAACCGCACAAAATACTGCACAATGTTCGAGATGGGGTCTCACCAAGGGCCTGTACAGCTGCAGTAAGACACCATTATTCCTATACTCAAATACTCCTGAAATGAAGGTCAATGGGCTATTTATCTTACAAACTGCTTTCTGTTCCTGCAATATTGCTTTCAGTGACTGGTGATCAAGAAGATCCAACTCCTTTTCAATGTTACAGCTACCCACTTGGTGGGTCTGTGTACACTGGTCAGTGTGTCAGTGCCATTCCCAGTATTGACTTCTGATTGCAGAACTCACAGCCCAGCATGGCCTTCACAGGTCAGCGCAGAAGGAAACAAAAATGCAGCTTTAGTTCCTTTATAGATCAACATTTTTCAAACAATCCATTTTCAATTGATCGGCTGGCATTCTATTGTTCCCAACAAAGTGCACAACGTCACATCTTCCCCCATTGCTCTCCATCTGCCACGTAGTTGCCCAGTCACTCCAGTTGTCTCAATCACCTTGGAGCTTTTTGACATCCTGCTCACCCACTCACAATCCAACATCGTTTAATGCCATCAGCAGACTTGGGAATATTGCATGTGAGCCCCTCAATCAAAGATATGATGTGTATTGGGAATATCTGGTCCCAAACCCCGATCCTTGCTATATCCTCCAAGCCTTCCACTCTAAAAAAAGTTTTATTCCGACTCACTATCCCCGGCCAGCTCTCCCGTTCTAAAACCATGACCATATATTCGCCCCAGTCCCATAGGATTCAAATTTGCACAACAGGCTTGGGGCTTTATTAAAAATCTTTCTGAAAATCCAATCGTAATGCATTGATAGCTTCTCCATAATTTGGCTAAAATTCACTTTCTCAAATATGATTCCCTTTTCATAAATCTATGTTGACTTTGTCTATGCCCATTATGTTCTGTTAGAATACTTTCTCTTGAACTGTTTAGTTGCTAATTTCATTCTATTCTCTTTTTCTCATCAGACTAAAGTTTCATGGTATTGCTGGGAAGCTTGTTTTTTGCTGTGGTATCTTCTGCGAAGACAGAATGAAGTAGTTGCTTCATAGTTCTGCCATTTCCCTGTTCTCCATTCTCCATTCTCTGGGTCAGACTGTACTGAGCTGCAATTGCTTTATCTTACCTTTCACACTGGCATATCTTTAGAAGCTATTACAGTTCACTCGTATAACTCTCATTGATATTCTCTTTGGAAAAGCATCAATTTCTGTCTTAAACAGTTTAATGATGAGCATTCCATAATCATACAATCACAGAAACACTGTCCCACTTTCTGACAAGAGGCCCAGAACCAGGCATGTTATGCCACTGCAAAAACTCGTCCAAGTACTTTATATTTGTTGTGGAGTTACCCGTAACAACCATTCTGCCTCTTCTGGACCCCAACATTTTCTGGTTGACAAAATATCTTTAAATTCTCTCTAAACCTCAAGCACTTCACTTGTTCCTTTGTTCTTGACTAAAAGGAACAGCTGCTGTCTATCCATCTGTCCATGCCCCTCGTAATCTTATCCTTCTGAATCACGTCCCCTCAGCCTTCTCTGCTCCAAAGAAAACAACACGAGCTTATCCAGCCTCTCTCCATAGCTGGTACGCTCCAACCCAGGGAACATTCTGGTGAATCCCCACCAAACCCCACCCCCTCAGTGTAATGACATCCTTTCATGATGTGATATCCAGAACTGTATACTGCATACCATCTTGCCAGAAACAAGCCACTTTATAACTCTTATAATCTATGTCTACGACTCCTAAGCCTTTTTAGCTCGACTATTAACCTGTCCACTTACATTCAGGGATGTGAGGAAAAGCACCCTCTGAGATTCCTAGTGTGCTGCCATTTATTGAGTCCTCCCCTGTCTGGTTCCTGCTTCGAAAGTGCATCAACTCATATTTATCAGCGTTACATTCCATCTGCCATCGATCTGCACTTCTGACCGTTTCGTCTGCATCTTCCTGCAACAAAAGGCCTTCCTCCTCACTGCCAACCACCCGGCCAACTCTTTCCTCCACACTCTCATCTCCACCATCTATGGTAACCATAAATGATAACGTTAAAAATCACACAAAACCAGCTTACAGTCCAAAAGGTTTATTCGCTTGTATTAGGTTTCGAAGTGCTGCTTCTTCATCAGGTGGTTGTGCACTTTGAAAGCTTGTGCTTCCAATTAAACCTGTTGGACTATAACCTTGAGTTGTGTGATTTTTAACTTTGTTGACCCCAATCCAACACCAGCTCCTCGGAATCACAAATATTTACTTGGATCCCTTCCATTCATCTAATGTGCTTGGAACATATTTAATACTTACATTGGTGCCTTATTTCTGACATTTTGATGCAAAGTAAGTCTGTTTTTGTCAGACTTAGCAATGCTCAATTTAGTTACATTGTCAAGTACTACCCTGTCACTTATATAAATTGACTTTATGTCTTTAGTTCCATAAGCTCCATCTGATCACTTGGTTTTCTGGGTGATTTTATGGATCTTCCTCCAAGAAGACAGATGCAAAGTTACTGGTTATTTTCTTGGCCATTTCCTTGTTCTCCACAATAAACTCTCCTCTCCCGATTACAAATTTCCACATTTGACATTGCTTTTATTTTGTTTCCTTTGAAATATAGATAGTAGATTGATGCAGTCTTTGTGTTCCTGTTTGTTAGCATGCATGTTCGCTTTTAGATTTCCTTATCAGTTTCATGGCCCTCCTTTTCTGGATCATCAATTTCTGAGAATTCTCAGGTTTCCACAATTTCTGGAATTCTTCTGAAGTCACTTCCTATGATTAATATAATCTTTCATTTGTTATTTTAACCATCATTAAGTCACTTGCTCACTCTGCGGTGTTTTTAAGTTCAAGAAAGAGACACATTTTCCGACTTTGCAGTACTTCTATAAATCTCCTGATCCTGTCCAGATATATTCAGGAACTCTGCAGGAGGACAGAGAAGAAATTACGGGAGCCCTGGTTGGTACTTTTCCAACTTTGCTGGCCAACTGGTGAGGTCCCGGTGGACTGGAGGATAGCGAATGCTGTGCCCCTATTCAAGGAGGACTACAAAGTTAAACCTGGGAACTATAGACTGGTAGAATTAACATCTGTAGTAGGTAATGACTTGAGAAGATACTGAGATAAGATATACAAAGTAACCTCGATTGTCCAATTGAGATGGACGGAGCACTATTTCATTCAGATAATTGATTATTTGGTTAATTGATCTACTCTGGGACTTGGAGTTTACTGTGAAGTCTGCTCCCCATTCAGAAGACAAGGCAAAAGCAATCGGCGCGTGAGACCCCACGCCACGTCAGCTCCCACCCCGCTCCCATCTTGCCCCATATGTGCCCCACCCACTCCGAACCCTGTCCACGCCCACCCCACGTCCCTGTCTGCCGCCACGCACCCCCAAACCGCCTGATCTCACACCCCCACTTGCCCGCCAACATCCTAATCTGCTCCCACTCCGTGCCACCACCTGTCCACGCCCGCCCCAACCCTGACTGTTCCCACACCAATCCTGCCCCCCATCAGCCCAGAACCCTGTCCAACGCCACACCCGTCTGCCCATGCCCGTTCCTAACCCTGCAACACTAACATCGGTCCCCTAACCCGGCACAACCAAACATCCCCACCCATCGTCCAAACCCCATCCACACCCCCGCACACCTGTAACCCTGCGCCCCCAACCCCGCACTCCCAAACCCCACATCCCCAACCATCCTCACTCATCTTCGGACTCCCGTCCGCACCCCCAACCGCCTCCAATTGGGCAGGCGACTGTACACCAACAGAACTGCTGTTGCTGCTGTCTTTGTGGGGTAAGTCTTCAAATAGCACACACACACACACACACACACACACACACACACACAAACACATGCGCACGCGCGTTTTGGCAAGTTCCACCTTTGCTGTGTACAGGACAATGTTGGCGCAGTTATATGGGGAAGGGGGATTTAGGGTGAACCTCTGTGTAGAACTTCAGGGAAAGTGTGGGGTGAGAGAGAGAGAGAAGGTGGGAGATCAGTCTTTTGGAGACGGTGCCTAGACTGTTCTTGGCAGTATTTTAGTCAGACAATTTTTAAAAAAATCATTGTACCTACAAACAAAAGGCGCAATCAGGGTTGAAAGACATAATGTTTCTATCGAGACCTTGAGGTCCTCTTTGGATAATCCAAATTTCAGATAATTGATATTTGGACAATCGTGGTTCCTCTGTACATGCACTTGAAAGACAGGGTTTGATTAGTAGCTGTCAGCAAGGCTTTTGTGCATGAGAGATCATGGCTCTCAAACTTGTTACAGTGCTTTGATGAAGTGACAAGGAACAGTGATGAGGGCAGAATGGTATGCATAGCCTACATAGATTTCAGTAAAGCCTTTGACAAGGTTACAGAAGATCAGCTCCTCTGGAATGTTTGATCACCTGGAATCCAGGGGGAGCTGGTAGATTAGATACACAGTTGACTTGGTGGTAGGAAGCAGAGGGTAATATAGGAAAGATGCTTGTTGGACTGGAGGCCTGTGAATAGTGGAATACCTCAGGGGTTGGTGCTGGGGACATTGTTTATTTCTATATATATGTGTGTATATTATATTTATGCTCTCTCATCTAGATCATAGATGTATGTAATATGTTTTATATCTATATATATAAAATTTACCGATTACATACATCTATGATCTAGATGAGAATGCACAGGCATGATTTGCAAGATTAATGATGACACTAAAATAGGCAGCATCATGGAGAGTGAGGAAGGTTATTAGGAATTTCAGAAATTTCAGCAGTACCTTGAACAGCTGGAGAAGTGGACTGAGAAATGGAAAATGCAGTTCAATAGAGATCGCTGTAAGTACTTGCATTTTACAAAGTCGAGTCAAGGTTGGAGTTTCATGGTGAGTGGTTGGGGCTTCAGGAGTGTAGTGAAGGAGAGGGACCTTGGAGTTCAGGTGCACGGTGCTCTGAAAGTTGATTCACAGGTAGACAGGGCAGTGAAGAAGGCTTTTATACACTGGCCTTCATCAGTCAGAGCACTGAGTATTGAAGTTGAGGAGTTACATTGCAGTTATACAGGACACTGGTAAGGCATTATTTGAAGCGTCATGATTAGTTTTGTTCACTTTGCGAGAGGAAGGATGTTATTAAACTGGAAAGAGTGCAGAAGAAATGTACAAGGATATTGCCAAGGTCCTAATGGTCTGCGTTATGGGGAGAGGTTGGACAAGCTAGAACTTTTTACTTTAGAGTATATGAGACTGAGTGGGATCTTATAGACACTTAAAAGATCACAGGAGGCATGGATGGAGTGAATGCACCCAGTCTTTTCTACCCAGGACAGCAATCACGGACTAGAGGGCAGCAGTCTAAGGTCAGAAGGTAAGAATAAAAGGGAGACTGACGAGCAATGATCTTTACACACAGCTTGGTATGCATATGGAATGAGCTTCCAGGGGAAGTGGTTGAGGTGGATACATTAACAACACGTAAAAAGCATTTGTACAAATACATGGATAGGAAAGGATTAGAAGGATACAGGGCAATGGCAGGGAAATGGGTTGGTGTGAGTGGACATTTTGTTCAGAATGGACCACTTCGAGCTGAAGGACCTGTGTCCATGCTCGAGTACTCTATGACTCGAACAACCATTGCTTGTCTCCCACTGAATGTTATATTGTACTTTCCCAATTTACTGGAGCGACCTTGACCCTCTACCCTCCAGGCTTCCATGATATTCGACCAGAATGTTCACACATTTGATATTGCATGCCGACGCCATGTAAAATGCACCTCATTAACGTCACTATTCCTCAAAAGCTGCTTCATACTAAGGTTAGTAATTAGTATTTCTTACCACACAACACCAACTCCGAAATAACCTGCTATCTAGTTTGGTTCACAACATACACTTCAACCCATCTGATATACACTTATGGAATTTATTTTTCACAGCATTAGCAATCATTTAGTTAACGCAGTTTAGATACAACTTGAGACCATCCAATAAGACTGCAGTATTCACAATACTTGCATGTGTAATTTCCAGAGCACATTATGTTCAGATTTTCTGCTACCGTTTTGGTTTAGATACATAAAACATCAGTGTTTGCTTCTCCTTGCTATTTGTAAGCTCTACCTAAACTGATTCCGTGAAAGTTGAGGGACATGGTCTGTGTCATTATTGATAGACATGGACAAGACATTCGACGAGGCTCATCTCGACGCTGGGATGATCTGAATACCCAACAATAAAGCATAAGCATCAATAACCTTCCCCGCTCTGCCAGGATAAGTGTCACTGTATTCTGTCTGCTCCCTCACACTCACTGTATACCTGTTATAGCACCTACCCCCGAACAAGGCTCAATCTCTATCTCCAAATAAGCTCAGGCACGAACACTCTCACTGTTGAATTCAGCAACTTCCTTCACTCACTTTCTCCGTCACTTATGCAATAGCCTCCACACTAATAACACGACGTGGATATAACACTGTAAACTGACTCACTCAGGACTTCTCACCATGGCACCCACCTCTACAAGCTCTAACAGCAGGGCCACCCTCACACCCTCCCTCCCTTTCTCCCAATCCAGGAGAATCAGCCTGGAATAGGACAGAAAAAGGCCATCCCAGCTGGTGGGGTGCCTGACATCTGTTCCCTCTCCCCTCCCCACGCCATGTGGGGATGATCTTGGTAGGAGCCAAAGAGGACCGGGATGACTTGTGTGGAGATTCCGAAATATCTACGTCCCACCAACCGAGTAATGAGCAAAGATCAGCGCAGGGCAATTCTCACTTTAAACCCACTGGCAGTTCCAGTGTCAGCTCTCTCACTCTCAAAGAAAAAGAAATACCTCACTGCACAGAGATGCAGGCATAGAATTACATAGAAATATTGATAAATACCCCAATATACTAACATGTACAATGTGTACAAGGAGAAAAGCATACACACACATACAAGCACACAAAAACATATCCAGTCACACACAATAGAAACAAACACGGAGTGAAATACTCAGGCGGATACACAGACAGACGGAGGCAAACAAATACTCATCTCACAAGCAGATGGACACACACACAGACACTTGTCTCATTAAGACACAAATAGATCAGTTTTTTTATTTATAAGGAGATCAACAATTCTAGGCAAAAGGCAGAAGAATGATGTTGAGGAACAAATAAGAAATTAATGAACGGAATATCAGACACGATGGGTCGAATGGCCTAAATCTGCTCCTTTTCTAATTCTCGTGTGGTGTGATGCTATTAGGTATTCTCTTTCTGAGACAGCAGCAGAGGCTGGATTTGATAAGTATTTGATCGGAAAGAGTCAGTGGAAATGTGGGACAGGTTTGGAGTGTGAAATGGCGTCTGTCTATTCCTAATTACTGTACCTTTTTAGCTGGAAAGTGGTGTTGATTTGATGTTGGGTTAACACAGTTTCAAATAACGGGTCTCGCAATGAAATAGTATTGTGCTCTCTGTGGTGTCCTCATCCTCAGGGAGCAGTAACGACTTGGTTATTGAAGATATTCAAGGTTGAGCTCGACTGATCTTTGCCGGACAGGAGAGTCAATGTTTATTGGGAAGAGACAGGAGACGGATGGTCAGACACAATCGGATCAGCCATGAGCATTCTGAATGGTGCAGCCGAATGACCATCTGCTGCCCCTACCCCATGTATTGTTCCCTCAATCCACCCTCGGGTCTGTTACAGAGATATACCGCTGCCCCTACCCCATCTGTTTTTCCCTCAATCCACCCTCGGGTCTGTTACAGAGATATATCGCTGCCCTACCCCATCTGTTGTTCTCTCAATCCACCCTCGAGGCTGTTACAGAGATATACTGCTGCCCCGACCCCATCTGTTGTTCGCTCAATCCACCCTCGGGTCTGTTACAGAGATATACTGCTGCCCCTACCCCATTTGTTGTTCTCTCAATCCACCTTCAAGGCTGTTCCAGAGATCTACCGCTGCCCCTAACCAATCTGTTGTTCTCTCTATCCACCTTCAAGGCTGTTACAGAGATCTACAAGGATGTTGCCAGGGTTGGAGGATCTGAGCTACAGAGAGAGGCTGAACAGGCTGGGACAGTTTTCCCTGGAGAGTCGGAGGCTGAGGGGAGATCTTATAGAGGTTTACAAAATTATGAGGGGCATGGATAGGATAAGTAGACAAAGTCTTTTCCCTGGGATCGGGGGATCCAGAACTAGAGGGCATAGGTTTAGGGTGAGAGTGGAAAGATATAAAAGAGACCTACGGGGCAACCTTTTCACGCAGAGGGTGGTACGTGTATGGAATGAGCTGCCAGAGGAAGTGGTGGAGGCTGGTATAATTGCAACATTTAAGAGGCATTTGGATGGGTAAATGTATAGAAAGTGTATGGAGGGGTATGGGCCGACTGCTGGCATTTGGGACTGGATTGGGTTGGGATATCTGGTCAGCATGGACGAGTTGGATCAAAGTGTTTGTTTCCATGATATACATCTCTATGACTCTATGACTCTATGACTCTATGAAATTGGTCTCTTTCCTCATCTCTGGTGTTCGGTATTGATATCTATTTGAGGTACTTCAGAACGTGCCTGCACAATTTCTTTCCATAATATTGCAGACTACAGATAATCACCATTTAAGCTGAAAATCATAGCCAAGCAATTCAAGATGTTCATAGTTTATCTCAATAGCAGAGAGCATGAATTATTATCCTGCAGTTGAGTCTAATACCTTTTATTTGTTTAACAATGAGAACTGTTGCCTGTTTCTTTCAGTCAAGTTAATCAGAACTTTAAAAATGCATGCAGAGCTGAAAGCTGACACTTAAAATATGATCCAAATTCTGGGCATGGTTTAAGTCTTGTGTCGTGGGAAATGCCCCTGACCTTATGCCAGAGTTCTGGATTTGATTTCAGTCCATGAACCTGTTTTAATGTCACAATCTCTGGATCAGATGATCTAGATTCATGTCCTACCTGTTGTGAAGGTGTGTCACAGCATGCCAGAACAGGCTGATGAACAAGCACGCAGGACAATCACGTTGCAGCTTTCGAAGCTATTGTTGAGTAGTGGTAGTGCCCCTACCTCTGAGCCTAAAGGCTCTAGGTTCAAATCCTACAGCGATCTTTCATTATATGTCTGAACAAGTTGGATTAAAATGATTTTTGTATTGTGACTTGATGGATAAAGAAGAGGTGTCATTATTGAATTTCAGAGTTTAGGCCCAGGATGACTGAAAACACAATCATTCGTGTTGATTGGAGTCGCATTTATACCTTCTAGAGGTTTATCCAATCATGGAAAGGGTAAATAGTCTCGGTCTATCTCCCCGAGATAGGAAGACCAAAACTAATGGGCATAGGTTTAAGGTGGGAAGAGAAAGATTGAAGAGAGACCGAGAGTGAACTTTTTCACGCAAAGCGTAGTGTATGTATGGAATGAGTTGCCAGAGGAAGTTGTGGAGGATGGTGCAATTACCACATTTAAAAGGCATGGGTATATGAATAGGAATGGTTCAGAGGGATGTGGGACAAATGTTGGAAAATGGGACAAGATTAATCCAGAATATCTGACCGACTTGGATGAGTCAGAAGGACTGTTTCCCTGCTGTACAGGTCTACGATTCACATATTCAATTGATCAAGGTATCGTTATAATCACTGACTGTAAATCGTTAAGTAAACATTGTCCACGATACAACCAATCTTGATGTCAGCTGTAAATTTGCTAATCATGTCTTCTACAATTCTCATCCAAGTTATTGATATAAATGTCAAACAAAAGAGGATCCAACACTTTTTCTTGTGAATCACATCTGGTCCAAGGTTTCCAGTTTGAAAACAACCCACCACCTCCACCACGTCTCCTGCCATAAAGCAGACATACACCGAAACACACACACACACACAACCCTCCACCACTACCCTGTCTCCTGCCATTAAACTGATTTGCACAATAAAACACACACAAACCCTCCACCACCAACCTGTCACCAACAGTTATACACAGGAACACACACACACATAACCCTCCACCACCACCCTGTATCCTGCTATTAAACAGATAAACACAGAAACAGACGCACACACAAACACACACCCATATTGAGACACAGGTACAGTCATGTCTTTAATACAGAGATAGATAATTTTTGATTAAAACATGGATCCAGAGTTATATTGACGATGCAGGGGAATTGTGTTGAGAAACATGTCAGGCAGATCCGAACAGCAAAGTAGAGCTGATGGGCCAAATGTTCTTATTTCAATTTCCTATGCTGTGTGGCCTTCAGATGAAAGGAATATTTTTTGGAGTGTGCAATGGAGGCTGAGCTTGATAAATACTTTACTGAACAGTCAAAGCGATTATGGGATAGGTTTGAGGAGCTGATTGGTCTACGTCTGTTCACATTTGTTGTGCTGTTATTTCTCAGAATAGGGGGCGACATTCTGTGAGGTTAACACACTTTAAAATTAAAGAGTCTCCCATTAACATTTGAGATAACGTTGCTCTGTTCTCCTTCGGACTGTGCAATCTATGGCGCTGTCATCCTCAGGGAACAGTGAAGACTGGGTCATTGAAAATACTCAAGGCTGATCTTGACTGATCTTTGAAGGGACGCAGAATCAATGTTTATTGAGAACAGACAGGAAAGGGGTGTTCAGCTACAGTCAGTCCAGCCATGATGTTTCTGAACTGAGCAGCAGGCTGGAGGGGCCGATTGGCCAAGTGCTGCTCTTATCCCACATGTGGCCCTCCCATTCTCCCCTCGAAGCTGTTACAGAGAGAGAGAGGTAGGCCCCTTTCAGCCAGTCAAATGCATTATGATGACAGAGGAGGAGACCATTCTGCCTCTCAATGGAGTTACACAGGAATAGAATATATTCATTCAACCCATTGACTAAGTTACATTGCACAGGAAGAGGCCATACAACCTTTCTGGGCAGCTACTCAGGGACAGGGAAGATCTGGCTAACTAGCTAGAAATACAGAGTAGAGATAAGTTTCAGCTTCGAAAGCTGTAACTAGTGGAATTCCTCAGGGATCAGTGCGAGTTTATCAACAGTTTATAATCTAGGTTTATGCCTTGGATTAAGGGGCTGAATGAACTGGAGCTCAGTTTGTTCATACACCAGGACAAACAGTCAATAAGGTGTCAAGTGAAAGCAGAGCATCTGCAATGGGATACAGAGAGGGGAAGGCAGTGGGTAAACCTGCAGCAAAAACAAAGCAGTACAATGTGGGTGACTGGAACTTTTTGTTTTGGGGAATTAACAAAACAGCAGTAAATAATTTAAATGGAGAGAGAATGCCGAACTTGGTGGTATACAGGGATTTGTGTGTCTTAGTAGATGAATCACATCAAGTTACTGTGAAGATGCATCAATTGATTTGGAAGGGAAACGGAATGATGCTGTTTCGTGCAATGAGTATCAGGTTCGAACTTAGCGATATTTCCCTGCATCGATAAAAGGCATTGCGGAGGACCACGTCTGACGTAAAGTTTGAAGTTATGATCCCCACAACTGAAAAAAAAAAGCGAAATTGTTTTCAAACATTACAAAGATGTTTATCTTGACTCAGCCTTGGGATAAAAGCATTAGGTTATGAAGGAATACCAGTTTTGGCCTGAGAACGAGAGATGTTCTTATTGACCATATACAATCATGAGGTGCGTGCAGCTGGTGAATACCTGATAGATATTTCCTCTTGTGTGGGAGAATAAAAGTGGGGATGTAATTTAAGAATAAGACAGATTCTGAGGCAGGGTCACTGGACCAGAAAGGTTAACTCTCATTTCTCTTCAGACATGCTGCCTGACGTGCTGAGCATTTCCAGCAATTTCTGTATTTCTTTAAGAATAAAACATATTCATTTTAACGCAGATATTGTGAAGATATTAAACGTTTTGTTTATATATTACGCAGGCACATATAAACACATCTTAAGATCAAATAGGGTAATTATTTGTTAATGAAATGGTTCTGTGTATGACAGCACCATAGATGCACCTGCATGGAGCAGGGAATGTGATGAAGTCATATCATTCAAACAATGTTCAAGGAGAGCTCATCTGGTCCAGTTTGCGTCCTGACAACATCTCTGAATCAATTTAGAGATGGAAAAATGTAACCCATCTGAGAAGAAACGGCTTGTTCCTCCCTTTCTCTTTCCCTGTCCCTCATCACAGCAATGTGTGCGAGCAAAAACAAAAACATAGTTAGTTTTATCACTCACAGAGGAGTCCGGATGAGGATTCATCGAAATCTCCCCACTGCTTGAAGGAAAGGGAATTCAGCCAATTTCATCTGCTCCGGGAAGGAATCACATTTTCAGAAGCTTGTGTGAGCAAAATAACTTCAGAAATAATTATTAAGACTCGATAGTTTGGTGGTGGTGGGGGAGGGGGGTGGAGTGACAGACAAGAGATTCTGTGGCTGCAAACGGGAATCCAGGGTTGTGTGTAACCTCACAAATGCCAGGGTCCAGGATGTCTCAGAGCGGCTGCAAATCGTTCTCAAGGGGGAGGGGCAGCAGCCAGAGGTCATTGTGCACGTTGGTACAAATGACAGAGGTAGAAATAGGGATGAGGTCCTGCAGAGTGATTGTGGAGAACTAGGAAAAATAGATAAAAGCCATGCCCATGACATTGGTAATATCCAGTTTACTTCCAGTGCTACATGCTAGTGACGGTAAGAACAGGAGGACATAGCAGATGAATGTGTGGCTAAAGAATTGGTGCAGCAGGCAGAAATTCAGATTTTTAGATCATTGGTGGGGCAGAGGTAACCTGTTCAAGATTGACTGGTTATACCTGAACTAGAGGGTGTCCAATATGTTGTCAGGCAAGTTTGCTGGTGCTACAAGGGAGAGTTTAAACTTGATTGACTGGGGCTGGGGAGGCTATTGAGAGTGGGATCCTCAACAGCAGGGAGAAAAGTGCGAAGATGGAAGGAGATACAGTAATGAGAAACAGTAAAGTGAAGAGACAGGCCAGGCTGGAACACGACAGAGGGCAAGGAATGTCTGTTGGATTAAATTGCATCTGTTTCAATGCAAGACGGCTGACAGCTAAGGCTGATAAACTCAGGGCGGGGATAGGTACGTGGGACTGGGATATCGTAGCCATTACACCAACAGGGCAAAGGGAGTGGCAGGACTGGCAGCTTAATATACCAGGGTACAGCTACTTTAGGCAGGATAGTGGTGATGTAAGGAGCAGAGGGGGAGTTGCATTTTTGATTAAGGTGAGTATCACAGCAGTGACCAGATATAAAATAACTGAAGGATCATCCACTGAAGCTTTGTGGGTGGAACTAAGAATTAAGAATGGAATGGTGACATTATTGGGATTGTACTATAGGCCCCCAAATAGTCAATGGGAATTCGAGGAAGAAAAACATGTGGAGTGACTGGGGAGACTTGCAAGGTCAATAGGATTGTCATTGCAGGAGATTTTAACTTTCCGAACATAGACTGGGACTGACACAGAATTAAGGTCTTCGATTGGGTGGACGTATTAAGTGTGTTCAGGGAAGATTCCACCAGCAGTATGTAGAGGAGCCTACTTGGGGAGGGGCAAAACTCGACCTACCCTTGGGAAATGCAGGTGGCTGAGGTGACAGTGGGGGAGCACTTTGAGACCAGTTACCATTGTTCTATTACTTTTATAATAGTTATGGAGAGGGACAAACTGGTCCACAGCTGCAAGATCTAACTTGAGGCAAGGTGAATTTTGATAGAATTAGACAGAAGCTGGCAGGGGCTGATTGGATTAGTTTGTTTGCAGGCAAACAGACCTCCAGCAGCTGGGGGGGGGGGATTTAAAAATGAGATAGCAAGAGTTCAAGGTCTATATGCCCGGTGAGGGTGACAGGCAAAGTTGGTATGAAGAGGGAACACTGGATGACAAGAGATATTGAGGCTTTAACCAAAAGAAAAGGAGGAGGCGTGGGTGATGTGCAGGCAGATGGGATCAAAGGAATCCCTGGACATATACAGGGAATACAGGAGTTTACTGAAGAAGGAAATCAGGAGGGTGAGAAGGGGGCACGAGATAACCTTGGCTGAGAAGATCAGGATGAATCCAAAGAGGTTGTTTACATACATTAAAGAAAAGAGAATAACTACAGTGAGAATACGACCCCTCAAGGACCAAAGTGGATATGTATATGCAGATCTGCAGGGAATTCTGAAGGTTCTTAATTAATATTTCTCCTCTGTATTTACCATAGATAAATACATGAAGACTTGATGTGGGAGCTTATGGAAGTTAGTGGTGATATCTTTGGGGAGAGTCATCATAGTAGTGGAGGTGTTGGATGTACAGGTATTAGAATGTAGAAAGGTGGAGAAATCTCCTGGTTCTGATCATATGCATCAAAGAACACAGCAGGAGGCTAAAGAAGAAACTACAGGGACTCTGGCTAATATTTTTGCATCATCGTTAGCTACAGGTGGGGTCCCAGACGACTGGAGGGTAGCGAATGTTGTTCCCTTATTCCAGAAGGGAAGGAAAGAATTAACTGGGAACTATAGACCAGTAAGCCTAACAGAATTTGCTGATGACAGTGAGGGAAGTTTTCAGAAATTGCAGCAGGACCTTGATTAGCTGGGGAAGTGGGCCGAAAAATGGGAAAATGTAGTTTAATATAGACAAATGTGTGTTTTGCATTTTGTGAAGTCAAATCAAGGCAGGAATTTCATGGTGAATTGCAGGGAGTTAAATGGTGTAGTGGAACAGAGGGACAGAGTACAGGTGTATGGTTCTCTGAAAGTAAAGTCACAGGCAGACAGGTGAGTGAAATGGTTTTTTGCACACTGGCATTCATCAGTCAGGGCATTGAGTGTGGAAGTTGGGAAATTCTGTTGCAAGTTTCAGGATGTTGCTCAGGCCGCACTTGCATTGTTGTGTTCAGTTTTGGTTTCATTGCTATCAGAAGGATGTTATTAAACTGTAAAGATTGCAGACGAAATGTACAAGGATGTTCACATGACCCAACAGTCTGATTTACAGGGAGAGGTTGGAGAAGCAATGACATTTTTCTTTAGAGCATAGGAGACTGAGGGGGACTGATGGTGGGGACAGGTACAAGATAATGGGAGGCACGGATATGGTGAATGAACACAGTCTTTTTTTCCCGGAGTTTTGGAATCGAGGACTAGAGCGCATCAGCTAAAGGTTAGGGGGAAATAATAAAAGAGACCAAGAAGGGGATATATTTCACAGAGGGTGATACGCATATGGAATGAGCTGTCAGTGGTTGAGACATTTACATTAACAATATTTAAAAGGCACTTGAACAAGAACATGAAGAGGAAAGGTTCAGAAACATATGGGCCATGTGCAGGGTTTAGTGTGGATGGACATTAAGGTCAACATAGACTAATTTGGGGCAAAGCGCCTGTCTTCATGTTGTAGGACTCTCTGACTCTACAAGTAGAATAACATTTGGGCCAAACTCTCATTTTTCCTTTTGTCATGAGTTCCAATAATATTTGGACAACGTTCTTTCAAGTTAACATCGCAGAGATTTTGATTTCCAGGTTGTTTTTTCATCAAACGTGTGTGTGTGTGTGTGTGTGTGTGTTCCTCAGTATTTTTCAAAGGGAAATATTAATGTACATGTTTTCAATACCCACTCATCATTCTTCTTTCGATCATAGTTTGAGTAACATAGTTTTATTCATAAACATGTTGTTTTAGCAGATGAAAGAAATCTGCCTGACTTGTTCCTAACACTGACCCTGACACACTCTGAGATCTGTATCATTGGCCATTTCATTAACCTAGTAATAATTGAAAATTTTGGGACCAATAGAAGAGTGGGACTAGAAAAGGAAACAGTGATCTAAAAACACAGTTAACTGTCAACTCAGTGAGTCTAACGTCAGCATAGTGTAGGTTGTTGGAGGAGGTTTTGAGGGATATGTTTTACATGCATTTAGAAAGACAAGGACTGGTTTGGGGTAGTTAACATGGCTTTGTGCCATGTAAATCAAGTCTCATTAATGTGATTGAGTATTTTGAAGACGTGACAAAGAAGGTTGACGAAGGTAGTCTGATGTACATTGTTTACACTAGCGACAGCAAGGCATTTAATGAGGTTCCTCATTCTAACAGATTACGAAGGTTAGGTCACATGGAATTCAGGGAACATTAACCAATTAAATACAAAATTGTCTTGAAGGTAACGGATTGTTTTCCAGACTGGAGGAATGTGGCCAGGGGTGTCCTTAAAGAATCACTGCTGAGCTCACTGCTTTTCATCATGCAGATAAATAACTTGGATGTGAATATCAGAGGCATGGTTAGTAAGTTTGCAGATAACATCAACAGAGTGGTGTAGCGGACAGTGAAGAAGATTATCTTAGAGTACAGCAGCATCCTTGACCATCAAAGGGCCAAGGACTGGCAGATAAGTTTAATTTAGATATTTGTGAGGTTTTACATTTTGGTAAATTAAAGCAGGGTCGTGCCCTCGGGAATGTTACTGAACAAAGAGACCTACAGGTGCAGGTTGACAATTCTGCGAAAGTGGAGTCACAGGTCGACAGGATGGTGAGGAACACGTTTGACATGCTTGCCTTAATCGATCAAAACATTGAGCATAGGAGTTGATGTGGCATGTTACCCCTGTACAGGACGCAGGTGAGGCCACGTTAAGAATACTGTGCACCATGTTGGCTCTGCTGATGGGAGGATGTTGAGAGGACGCTGAAATGATTTACAAGGATTTTTCGATACTGGGGGTGGGGGGTTGGGGGGCGGGGGAGTTGAGATTCAGGGAGAAGATGAACAGGTTGAGGCTTTTCCCCTGGACTGGAGGAGGGTGAATGGTGACATGAAAGTGGCTTATAAAATCTTGAGGGGCATGGATAGCCTGAATGTCCAAGGTCTTTTTCCCACGGTTAGGGGAGTGCAGTTATAGACGGTATAGGTTGAAGTTCTGGGGGAAAGG
Organism: Chiloscyllium punctatum; assembly: GCF_047496795.1. Classification (NCBI taxonomy): domain Eukaryota; kingdom Metazoa; phylum Chordata; class Chondrichthyes; order Orectolobiformes; family Hemiscylliidae; genus Chiloscyllium; species Chiloscyllium punctatum. The sequence continues at coordinate 58,682,113 of NC_092769.1, forward strand.
TTTAGAGCAGACCTTAGAAGTTACATTTTCATGCCAAAGGTGATGCGTGTACAGAAAGTGCTGTCAGAGAAAATGTTGAAAGCGGGTACAATTACACATTTGAAATATATCGGAATAGGTACATAAATCGGAATGGTTCAGAGGGATATGAGGCATATGATGGCAGATGAGCCTAGACCAGATTGGGATATCTGGCCGATGTGGGCAAACTGCAATAAAGGATCTGTTTCCATGCTGTATGACTCTGATTCTATAAGAGAGATGGGGAAAATTCTAAAAGGGCCTTTCAAGTGGGAATTGTCTTCCCCAGAAGTTTGACATTCCTCTTTGTTTACGTTTATTGAAAGCTGTGTTAGTTAAATATTTGGCAGAGCAGTGCGTCACGGATAATGGGATACAGACAGGAAAGTGGGGTTGCGACCATAACCTGATCAATCACAGTAAGTGCCTGGTGGAGAACGGTCAAAGTGTCTAATGACCCACTACACTGCTCCTCAGTCCCATGTTTCTGTGTTCCTTTCAGCCCCTTAAACCTGCTAGACAGGAGCAGTTGGAAGCTGCTTACTGCTATAACATGGTGCACAGAAACAGAAGAGACTGTTCAGCCCCTCATGTCTATCCCACACGGTTTACGAGATTTGGAAAGTATATTTGGAAAATCCAGGTTGCGTATGAAAGAGGCACCGCATCTCTCTATACAGTGCTTCCCCCCTCTGCAACTTGTGCACCATTTGTTATTCATGTTGTAGACCCAGATTCACTGTGAATACAGACCCCAGACCTCACCTAGCGATTTCTCACAGAGTCCTCTGGTGTCCCTAACTGCAATATTCAATAACAGACTTTCCAGGAAAATCACACGCACTAACTTTTCAATAACGAAATGTGAGAACATCAGCAACAGGAACAAATCGTTCAAACCCCAATACTGCCTTGCTCTTCACTAAGGTCATTGTTGATCTACTCTAGGTCTCAAATCCTCTTAAATGCCAGATTCCTCATAGCCCTCACGTCTCTGAGGTGTCAAACTCCATCTACCCCCCTTTAATTAGATTCATAGAAGTAAGAACATAGAACAGTACAGCACAGTACAGGCCCATCGGCCCTCGATGTTCCACCGATCTTTTATCCTACTCTCCGATCAGACTAGACTACATACACTACATTGTACTATCCTATCATGTGCCTATGTAACAGTCACTTACATGTCCCTAATATACCTGGCAAAATACCACTGCTGGCAGTGCATTTCACGCACCCACCACTCTCTGTGTAAGGATCTGACCTCTGAGATCTCCTCGAAACCGCACTTCAAATGATGCCCCATCGTGATAGCCATCGTGATATAAATCTCACCATCTTGTTTATCTCTTTCAAGTCACCTCTCATCCTTCTTCACACCAATGATAAAAGCCCTAACTCTGTCAAACTTTCTTCATAAGACCTGCCCTCTCGTCCAGGCAGCATTCTGGTAAATTTCCTCTGCATCCTTTCTAAATTTTCCGTATCTTTCCTTTAATTAGATGACCAAAACTGGACCCAATATGTCAAGTGTGGTCTAACCAGGGCTCTATAGAGCTGCAGCATAACCTCACAGCTCTTAAAGTCAATCACCCTGTTAATGAACGCAAACACCATTCGCCTTCTTAACAACTCGGTCAATTTAGTCCGCAACTTTGAAGGATGTAAGGATATGGACACCAAGATCCCTCTATTACTCCACACTGGAAAGAATTCTGCCTATAACCCTGCATTCAAATTCAAATTCAAGCTTACAAAAATAATCACTTCACACTTTTCCAATTTGAACTCCATCTGCCGCTTCTTAGCACAGCTCGGCATTATGTCAATATCCCGTTGCAACCTCCAACAGCCCCCCCCCCCCACGCTATGTATCAATCTACAAACCTTCGTGTTATCAGCAAACTTACTAACCCACCCTTCCACTTCCTCATCCAAGTCATTTATAAAAGTCACAACGAGCAGAGGTCCCAGAACTGATCCCTGAAGAACACCATTGGTCCCTTTCAGTGATGTCGCTCCCATAACTCTTTGTGCAAGAGAATTCCTGATATTCACTACCCTCTGTTTGAAGAAAACATTCTCTGCTTCTACACCATGACCTATTGATATGAACAAAAGAGTAAACACGGGGGCTCAGGTAAGAGAGACTGGCCCTGAACTCAAGGCAGTATTAGACTGAGAATGACATCATGGAGTCTGAGCAAAATCGCACTTAATGAGAATCGATTGTGACCTCTCCACTGTTTGGAATCATTCACATGCACAAGGGAAAATGGCTATCACCAGCGGACATCAATCATCTCAGCCATGGGACACATTTGTAGGAGATCCTCGGAGTAGCTCCCTCAGCCCAGGCATCTCCAGTTGGTCATTATAGAATCCCAACAGTGTCGGAGGAGGCCATTCAGCCCATTGAGTCCAAACTGAGAAAGAGGGGATATTCACAGAAGTTTACATCATGTTCAAAACAAGTTGTCACTACTCAGCTCTTGAAGTCGCGAGTGTCCATGTGCAACTAGAACTGGACACCATTCAAGATCATGCTGTTAAAGCCTGGGTAACATTCATGTAACAGCAATGGCAGACACTGCACATTTCCACAGTAAACGGAGGTGCTCATTCTGCACCACAATCTGGGTTCACAACAATATGGGGAAGTTACTTAGCCAATCAAACTACTGGACAGGACGTATGGTAGCTCATTCAGTCCCTCCTGCCTATTACACAGGGACAGAAGAATTCTGCTTACTCCCACATGTCACTTACATAGGATCAGAAAGGGACCATTTCACACCCGGAGTCACTTACATTAGGAACAGGAAGACGTCATTCAGCTTCACAAGTCACTAATACAGGAACAGGAAGGTGTCAGAGATGCTGAAAAATCACAAACAAATGGAGCAGTGACTGAACAGGTGGACTGTTCCAACCTGGCCCACATGGCTAATTACTCATACTACCTATGTGCTACTTTCACATGGTTTTCTGGTAGTAGGAATGAAGCCAACTTTATTAACCATTTTCCAAGATGTCTTCCATCTTCAAGAAAGCAGACCCATGGTCTCTTTGGAGGTCAGAAGCTGGTGCAGAATTGTTAACTCTTTCAAAATGAAGGTATTGTGACTGCTGACAGGCGTTTGTACAAAGTGACATTTAGTACAGTGTCACACAGTAACTGTGCATTCAAGTGTCCAGAGTTCATTCAGAGCCTGTACCTTTCTGTCAATCGACATGGAGGCTCTGCAGAGACATGTAAACTTTTGGGAATCAAACATCCAATGAATAGTGTGCAATTTTGACCGTATTCAGCTGTTTGGGATGTAATGAGTGTCTGTCTGTAACCATCAAGTATCAACTTCTTATTCTCTCACAGAGCTACAGGTTAAACTCATATTTCTTGCACTTTCTCCTTCTGATAACATCATGCCAGGGTTTAGTCTGGTAAAACTCCTTTGGACTCTCTCAGTGACAAAGAGATCATTATTTATAAAACAGACCAAATCTATACGCAATGCACCAAATACTCTCTCAAAAAAATACTACCATTAGGAAAGATGTACCAACTCTGGGACTTCAATCATTTTGCATGAAAAGCCACATATTACTTACTTCCTGCAACGCAATAATTCTGTTACTGACTTATGACCAAGGTCATCCAGGTCCTTTTAAACAACAACACTTCCCAATCTCTCACCATTGAAAAAAAAATGTGAATGAAGATATTTGTTCACATCTGATTCAGTTTTTAAAACTCGTGAACAGCTATTGCGCAAACACTGATTATTCTGATACCCAACAAGCCTTCAGTCCAGATAAAAATCCCACTCGCTTCATTGTCTCCAACATCCAATTTTTATACCATGTGGCATATATTTCACATCTACATACCCATGGAATTTAACTTTCCCCACTCAACTGTATTCAACAATGTCAAACATCAGCTGAAAAAATAAATACTCCATTCCTATTGGTTCTCAATTTTCAATGTCACAGCGAACAATCTCCATTCTTTCCAGCAAGTTAATCAAAGATAATTTCCCTTTCCAGAATCTAAGCCGACTCTACCAAATCAGATCACTATTCTCCAAGTGTGTAGTTCTCAAATCCATTACAAAAGGTTACAATGTCTTTTTCTCACAGTTGATGCAGAGCTATTTAGTTTTCTGTTTTCCCTCTCCGTTCTGTTGTAAATATTTACGTTTACAATAGCTGCTTTCCAGTCTGCAGGATCCTTTCCAGAATATAACAAGCTTTGAAGAATAATCAGTAGTTCTTTCACGAGCTTTTACAATATATTTTAATGATATAGAAGATGGTATTAGTAATATCATTAGCAAATTTGCTGATTATAATAAGCATGGTGGCAGGGTGAACGGTGAGGAAGATGTGAGGAGATTACAGGGTAACCTGGACAGGTTAGGTGAGTGGTCAGATGCATGGCAGATGCAGTTTAATGTGGATAAATGCATGGTTATCCACTTTGGTGGCAAGAGCAGGAAGGCAGATTACGAGCTAAATGGAATCAATTTAGGTAAAGGGGCAGTACAAAGAGATCTGGGTGTTCTTGTCCACCAATCAATGAAGGTAAGCATGCAGGTACAGCAGGTAGTGAAGAACGCTAATAGCATGCTGGCCTTCATAACAAGAGGGATTGAGTATAGAAGCAGCGAGGTTCCTCTGCAGCTGTACCACACCTGGTGAGACCACACCTCGAGTATTGTGTGCAGTTCTAGTCTCCAAATTTGAGGAAAGACATTCTGGCTATTGAGGGAGTGCAGCGTAAGTTCACGAGGTCAATTCCTGGAATGGTGGGATTACCTTATGCTGAATGACTCGTGCAACTGGGCATGTGTACCCTTGAGTTTAGAAGACTGAAAGGGGATATGTTTGAGACCTATAAGATTATTAAAGGATTAGACACTCTGGAGGCAGGAAATATGTTTCTGCTGATGGGTGAGTGCCGAACCAGAGGACACAGCTTAAAAATACAGGGTAGACAAGTTAGGACAGAGATGAGGCGAAACATCTTCACCCAGAGAGTGGTGGCTGTGTGGAATGCTCTGCCCCAGAGGGCAGTGGAGGCCCAGTCTCTGGATTCATTTAAGAAAGCATGGATAGAGCTCTCAAGGATAGTGGAATCAAGGGTTATGGAGATAAGGCAGTAACAGGATACTGATTAAGGATGATCAGCCATGATCATATTGAATGGTAGTACAGGCTCGTAGTGCAGAATGGCCTACTCCTGCACCTATTGTCTATTGAGCTCTAATACCACATCCTGAATACTCTGGAATGCAGCTCATCAGATTTAGCAACTTATGAAACTTCAGTTCAATTAGATTTTCAAAAAACATAGTCTTCATTAATTCTAATTTCCTACAGTTTCTTATTTTTACCAGTCCCCCTGTTCCCTATTTCTGGAAGTTAGTTTCTGCACCTTCCCCTGTGGAGATGGAACCAATGTATTCTTCTCAACAGGCAGATGGTTTCTGACAGCTCTTGGTACATCGGAGGACTGCACTTCAGAGATGGTGGTTACATTACGCACTCCTGCCTGGAAAGTTCCAGAATTGTAACAGTTCACTTCATGGTGAGAGTCAGCAACCTGGTGCGAAGCTGCAGGTTATACTGAATGTGGGGACACAGCTCAGTGACCACCTCATTTTTGAAGCAAACTGGTTTTGCACTTTACACTTGGAATGGGTCCATCTTAGACAAATGTTCCTGGAAATCCGAGGGGGGAATGTGCAGTGCCCAGCCCCACCCTGTTTACAGAGCTTCCCTTCTGTGGAGTCTCAGCTCCATTTGTTTCCCATGCACCCAGATACTCTGTAAATTCACTGTCCAGAGCATCGGGTCTTCCTGAATGAACGCAGCAGCTGACAGTACAAACCCGAGAATCCAATCCAAAAACACTCCACTGAATTTCTAATGACAGCAGCAAGTCAATTCCCCCAACCCATTCAGGGAAGTAAATGCCTCCATCTCCTCAGTTTCTCTTCCCAGCTAAGAAAGCTGTTATGTCTCGACACAGTCCCACAATACCAGTTCTTCTGTCTACAGAAGCAGTTGACAATGTAACATTAGGTTTCTCTGTATCTGAGCAACTTGACGTGCAGCACCAGTATTGCTGGTGGAGTTGATCACCCCACTCAGAGAAGAGAGATAGAAGGAAAATAACTAACTTTAAACAGGGACATCCCGAAATGACATGATATTCAGGAATATCGGAAGGCGAAATGTTAGAATAACTTCCCATTCTATTTTCCTTCCAGTTCATCATCAGCAATCCTTCTGTTTGTTTCGCCTTTCTCTTGCTCTGTCTCTCTTTTTCTGAACGTTTATCAATTCATTCAATACAAACCTCCCACTCACCCTTCTAACCATCCCTGATATAAATAATATTATTTCCCAGTTACATTACGTTTTGATAGGATCACTGCATTCGAAACATTATCTGTGTTTCTCCCGACAGGGAGACATGGCCACTGAGATTCTCCAACACCAATAGATGCTGCAGAATTTTATGTCAAATCTTCAATATCCATTTGTTTATTTCATTTTTAATGTTGTTGTTTCCCAGGATGCCAGCATTACTGGTAAGGGCAGCATTTGTTATCCATCACTAATTGCTATTGACTGTGAGGCCATTTGTCAAGAAAATATGGAGCCAACCACAATGTTGTGGGTCTGAATTCACTCTTAGTCCAGATTGGGCAAAAATCTTAAGGTTCTTTACCAAATGTTATCAGCAAAATGAGGAAAACTGCCGAACAAGGCTCACACTCCAAAACTCTCACTACTGCATGCAGCACCTCCTCACCCTCTCACCTATGCAATACCCCTACATGGTGATAGATTATTCTGGAAAATACTGTGACTAGAATTCTCTGGATAATGTCGTTTTTTACAATGTTCCAGATAGTTTCCCAAATAATTCCCAGGTTCAGGCAAATGTTTGTCCCCCAGTTTGTAACACATCAGTAGAAGGAGATATTTTTAATCCCTCAGGATGAAAGTATATCACGAGACCATTCATCCTCTCAAAAATACTGCATCATTCATACGTACATAGTATCTAAACACTTGAAGACTCACTCCATTCTTGAAGACAGGCGCCACATTGGAGGTTCGCCAGGTTCACTGGAACATTCCTGTAATCCAGAGAATTATGGAATATTTTGCACAGTGCCCCAGTCACTTTGCAACCACTTTTGAAAGTCCAGCTATGAATTACTGATGGCCTGTCTACCCTTTTTCTTAACTGTTTGTTAAAAAAGTCCTTTTGTTAGAGATAATTCAAGAACTTTCATCTGACTATGGTTTTGTTTATATTATTGAATTACTTTGTGGCTCCGTATGTGGCTGAACACATGATCAGTTTAGGATGATGCCATTCTCCCAGTTTCTCTGGCTCTGTCATTTCTGTTTGGGGATGTCACATTCCAGTGGGAAGCTTCCTACATGACCACCTTTTCTCTCAAATAAGAAATCCTCTCACTCTGATGGACTGACCCTTGAACTGTGACTGCCCCCATCTCCCTCACTTCTGCCCTCATACCTTCCCCTCTTTCCCAGAACAATGATAGATCTCCCCTTGCCCTCAATTCCTACTGCACTTGAATCCACTTTCACAGAATCATCCTCCGCTACTTCCACCACCTCCAGTCGAACAGCACCTTCGACACATCTTCCCCTCCCGTCCACTGTCAGCATTTCACAGCAACGATCCCCTTTCTGACAACCTCCATCACCTCGAACACTTCCCCCACTCCCTCATGGCACCTTCCCATGCAATTGCAGAAGCTGCAAAACTTGCCAATTCACCTCTTCCCTCCTCACTGTCTAAGGCCCCAAACACACCTCCCAGGTGAAGCAACACTTCACTTGTACACTTTCAATCCAGGCTCCTGTCATTGCTGCTCAAAATGCAGTCTAACTTACACTTGGGAGACCAGAGACTGCTTTGAGAAACACTTCCACTCTAGGAATAACCCTGATGTTGTGATTGCTCCCCATTTCAATAAATACCTTTCCCTCAAGTTAATGAGAATCCTTTGAAGAGGTAACAAGCAGTTTAGATCAAGGAGACACAATGGAGTTAACAATGTAGACAACCAGTATGCCACTAATACAGTACCGCACAGGAGGCTACAGAGTAAGATAAAGACCCATGGTGTTCGCGGCCAAGTACTAACATAGATAAAAGTATGGCTATCTGGCGGGAGGCACAGTGGGGATAAAATGGTCCTTCTCAGGATGGCAGCTGGTGACTAGTAGTGTTCCACAAGGGTCAGTGTTTGGAGCACAACATTTCACTTTGTAGGTTAATGATTTGTACGGCAGAACTGAGGGCATTCTGGCTACTTTTGCAGATGATGCAAAGATAGGTGGATGGGCAGGTAGTATTGAGGAGACACGGAGCCTGCAGGAAGATTTAGACAGTTTAGGAGAATGGGAAAAGGAGTAGTAGATGGAGAGTGTGGGGTCATGCATTATGGTATGAAGAATACAGGCATGGACTATTTACTAAATGGGAAGAAAATTCAGAAATCTGAATGCAAAGAGACTTGGGATTCTAAGTCCAGGATTTGCTGAAGATAAACTTGTAGGTTGAGTCATTAGTTCAGAAGGCAAATACGATGTTATCATTCATCTCGAGAGGACTACAATGTAAAGGTGGGGATTTTGAGGTTTCCTCAGGCTCTGGACAGACCACATTTCCAGGATTTACACTTCCTGTTGTGGCTATTACGGAGACGTGGCTAGATCAGGGACAGGATTGGCTGTTGCAGGTTCCAGGGTTTAAATGTTTTAGTAGGGTCAGAGGTGGGGGCAAAAGAGGGGGGGGTGTGGCTTTGCTTGTCAAAGATAGTATTACAGCGGTGGAAAGGAAGATGGACGACGATTTGCCATCTGAGGTAGTTTGGGTTGAGGTTAGGAATAGGAGAGGTGAGGTCACCCAGTTAGGAGTCTTTTACAGGCCTCCTAATAGTCCTAGAATCGTTGAAGAAAGGATTGCGAAGATGATTCAGGAGAAGAGTGACAGTAATAGGGTGATTGTTATGGGAGACTTTAACTTTCCTGATATTGATTGGGAAAGCTATAGCTCAAGTTCGTTAGATGGGTCAGTGTTTGTGCAATGTGTGCAGGAGAGTTTCCTGACACAATATGTAGATAAGCCAACAAGAGGTGAGGCCATACTGGATTTGGTTCTGGGTAACGAACCAGGCCAGGTATTAGAACTAGGGGTAGGTGAGCACTTTGGGGACAGTGACCACAATTCGGTGATTTTTACTCTAGTGATGGAGAGGGATAAGTGTGTACTACAGGGCAAGAGTTATAGCTGGGGGCAGGGAAATTATGATGCGTTGAGGCATGACTTAGGATGTGTGGATTGGAAAAGTAGATTCCAAGGCAAGAGCGTAATTGATATGTGGAACTTGTTCAAGGAGCAACTATTGAGTGTCGTTGATAAGTACGTACCTATCAGGCAGGGAGGAAAGGGTCGTGTGAGGGAGCCGTGGTTTAATAAGGAGTTGGAATCCCTTGTTAAATGGAAGAGGGCGGCCTTTGTAAAGATGAGGCGTGAAGGTTCAATAGGGGCAATTGAGAGTTATAAGGTAGCCCAGAAGGACCTGAAGAGAGAGCTAAGAGCAGCAAGGAGGGGACATGAAAGGTGCTTAGTTGGTAGGATTAGGGAAAACCCTAAGGCTTTCTATAGGTATGTTAGGAATAAAAGAATGACTAGGGAAGGAATAGGTCCAATCAAGGATAGTAATGGGAAGTTGCGTGTGGAGGCTGAAGAGATTGGGGAGGCGCTGAATGAATACTTTTCGTCAGTATTCACTCAGGAACAGGACATTGTTGTCGATATGAATACTGAGGCACGAATAAGTAGAATGGATGGCTTTGAGATATGTAGAGAAGAGGTGTTGGAAATTCTGGCAAGGGTGAAAATAGATAAGTCCCCTGGGCCTGATGGCATTTATCCCAGGATTCTCTGGGAAGCAAGGGAGGAGATTGCAGAGCCATTGGCCTTGATTTTTGTGTCCTCTTTGTCGACAGGAGTAGTGCCAGAGGACTGGAGGCTAGCAAACGTGGTTCCCTTGTTCAAGAAGGGGAGTAGGGATAATCCTAGTAACTATAGGCCAGTGAGTCTCACTTCTGTTGTGGGCAAAGTCTTAGAGAGAATTGTAAGGGATAGGATTTATGCACATCTGGATAAGAATGATGTGATCAAGGATAGTCAGCATGGTTTTGTGAAGGGCAGGTCGTGCCTCACAAACCTTATTGAATTCTTTGAGAAGGTGACTAAGGAGGTAGATGAGGGGAAAGCGGTAGATGTGGTATATATGGATTTTAGTAAGGCGTTTGATAAGGTCCCCCATGGTAGGCTACTGCAGAAAATACAGAGATATGGCATTGAGGGTGAGTTGGAGGTTTGGATTAGGAATTGGCTCTCTGGAAGAAGACAGAGGGTAGTAGTTGATGGCAAAGGTTCATCTTGGAGTGCCGTCACTAGCGGTGTTCCGCAAGGATCTGTTTTGGGACCATTGCTGTTTGTCATTTTTATAAATGACCTGGAGGAAGGGTTAGAAAGTTGGGTGAGCAAGTTTGCGGATGATACGAAAGTCGGAGGAGTTGTAGACAGTGAGGAAGTATATGGCAGGTTACAGCGGGATATAGAGAAGCTGCAGAGCTGGGCAGAAAGGTGGCAAATGGAGTTCAATGTAGCTAAGTGAGAAGTGATTCACTTTGGTAAGAGTAATAAAAAGATGGATTACTGTGCTAATGGTAGACTACTTGGTAGTGTGGAAGAGCAGAGGGATCTTGGTGTCCATGTACACAGATCTCTGAAAGTTGCCACCCAGGTAAATAGTGCAGTGAAGAAGGCATATGGCGTACTGGCTTTTATTGGTAGAGGAATTGAGTTCCGGAGTCCTGAGGTCATGCTGCAGTTGTATAAGACTCTGGTGCGGCCGCATCTGGAATATTGTGTGCAGTTTTGGTCGCCATACTATAGGAAGGATGTGGAGGCACTGGAACGGGTGCAGAGGAAGTTTACCAGGATGTTGCCTGGTATGGTAGGAAAATCCTATGAGGAAAGGCTGAGGCACTTGGGGTTGTTTTCATTGGAGAAAAGAAGGTTTAGGGGTGATTTGATAGAGGTGTACAAGATGATTAGGGGATTAGATAGGGTTGACAGTGAGAACCTTTTTCCACGTATGGAGTCAGCTATTACAAGGGGGCATAGCTTTAAATTAAGGGGGGGTAGATATAGGACTGATGTTAGGGGTAGGTTCTTCACTCAGCGAGTCGTAAGTTCATGGAATGCCCTGCCAGTAGCAGTAGTGGACTCTCCCTCTTTATGGGTATTTAAGCGGGCATTGGATAGGTATATGGAGGATAGTGGGTTAGTGTAGGTTAGGTGGGCTTTGATCGGCGCAACATCGAGGGCTGAAGGGCCTGTACTGCGCTGTATTCTTCTATGTTCTATGTTCTATGTTCCTGATGAAGGGCTCAAAACCGCGATTTTCGTGCACTTCAGATGCTGCCTGACCAGCTGTGCTTTTCCATTAACACACACCCATGTCTGTGAGTATCTAAATGTGGGTGCAGTTCTGACAGTCTCTGTGGTGCTTAAAATGACACAATCTCTCCCACAGCTGGCATCTGCATCCAACTGCAGTAACAGTGGCAGAGTGTGATAACAGACAATGATTCAGTCTGGGTGGGAGAGAGGGCAGCAGCTCACAGCACCATCAACACACACACACACACACACACACACACACACACACACACACACACACACACACACACACACACACACACACACACACACACACACACAAAAACACACAAACACACACGCAGACACAGACACAATGCTGGTAGATGGAGGGTTGCAAATATACTTGGGATTGCCAGAATGGAAATGCTCACCTGTGAGTGAACCATTTTGTACGGAGATGAGAAGAATTTATTTCTCATTCTGTGTCTTGCAATACTTAAAAAATGTGAGAAAGTATTGAAAAATCCTGACAAAGGCCTAGCAGTAATATCGCTCAATATTGATGAAACTGGTCTGTGTGTTCAAAGATATCATTCTTAAACCTAAACAGCAATGCAGTTTCAGAGATCGACAGTAAAGGATTTGATATCTTATCAGAGAGTTAAAAAAAACTCTGCCACTGATGCAGTGGTGCGGGAAGGCCAGCAGAGGGTAGAAATGTATGAATCTAATCATAAAGCTCATTGGTTCTCACTGCTGCCTCACAGCACCAGGTACCCAGGTTCAATTTCACCCTCGGGAACTGACTGTGTGCAGTTTGCCCATTATCGCTGTGTCTGCATGGGTTTTCTCTGGGTGCTCCAGTTTCCTCCCAAAGTCCAAAGATGTGCAGGTTAGGTGAATTGGCCAAGCGAAATTGCCCATAGTGCCCGGTAGTGTGTAGATTAGGGACATTAGTCATGCATAAAAGTAGGATAGTAGGGGGATGGGTCTGGGTGTGTTACTCTTCGAAGGATCAGTGTCGACGTGTTGGGCCGAAGGGTCTGCTTCCACACTGTAGGGATTCCATGAACTCTATGAACAACAGGGACAGACAGAGAGAGAGGAGGAAGGAGACTGATTCCAATTTCAATGTATTTTCTTCGAAAACATTGCTTGAAGATGCAGACAGAGGTGCACACAAACGTAGATGCTGACACTAACACACATAACACATGCACACAGAGATACGCACATGGATATGGACATTTACACACAAACACCACGAACACAACCCCACGTGCAGGCACACACAATGTCTTTAATGCACACACAAATATATATATATTATTAATAAGTGATCAATGGTCAGTCGAAGACAGAATAATGGGGTTGATAAACATTTCAGCCGTGATCAAATGCCATGGCACAGTAGTTGGGCTGAATGGCCTTATTATGCTCTAGTGTCTCATGCTGATATGATCTTGTGGTGCCTGGGATTGTCTTCCCACAAGTTCAGTGGAGACCCAAATTGGTAAGTATGTGATTTAGGAGAGTTAATGGGAATACGAGTTGGTTTGGGGAATTGAATGGTCAATATTTGTTCCTAATTATAATCTCCTTGTGTCTCAAAAGAGTGGTGATTAGTTTGAGGATAGCACATTTTGAGAATAAGCACCTTCCCATTTCAGACTGAGACAGGGATGCTCCTTTCTCTTTAGGGTTGTGTAATCTGCGATGTTCTCATGCCAAAGTAGCAATGAAGACTGGGTTACTGAAAACACTCAAGGTTGATTTCCAGAGATCTTTGATGAACAAGAGAATCCAAGTTTAGTGGAACAGACTGGAGAGGGATATTTAGTTACAATCACATCAGCAATGCACATTCTGAACGGTGCAGCAGGCTCGAAGGGCTGAATGGCCAGCTGCTGCTCCTAACCCATGTGTTGTTCTCTGAAGCACTCAGTAATATTACAGAGAGAAAGGAAGTTCCCACTCAGCCAGTCAGCATCGTTATAATGAGACCATTCTGCCCTCTAAGGATTTATGCAGGAATAGATTGATGTCATTCAGCCTGCTAAGTACATCATACAATGACCTAAACCCGGACTTCAAACCCACCACAGCAGACGGTGGAACTTGAATTCAATAAAACATTTGGAATTAGCAATCTAATGAAATATTGATGGTGGTCAAAACTAAAAAGCCCTGGCTCACTAGTGCCCTTCAGAGAAGGAAATTTGCTATCTTCACTGGTCTGACTTACATGCGATTCCAGGCCGTCAGCAATGATAGACTCTCAAATGCCCTTTGGAATGGCCAAGCCAGCTATTCAGGCATAAAACTACAAGTTCTCAAAGAAGTGAAACCAGACAGACCTGAGTACTTGTAGCCGATAGTATGTCTAATTGCATGGGTTTAGAAAGGCAGTTCCCCAACACCTTCTCAAGAGCAACTCGGAAAGGGAAATAAATGCTGGCCCATTAATGAAGGAAAGATGTCCGCACTCAGGAAGGAGAGGTGGAGAAGATAGAACTCACGCGAAACATGGACTTGGAAACATACCTACATGTGCATGATACACAGGAATATGCGAAAAGGTGAAAATTCATGAAAATAATCTCACATTTTAATTCCATCGCAGCTGATTATCAATAATCCATTTTTAATCCCTCTATTTCTCCATATACTCCAATCATTCCACCAACACACATTACACAATTTCCCAGGGACTTTCAGATCTGATACATGGTTAGTGGATTTCAAATGCTAACTCTGTTTTTCTCTCGACAGAGGCTGCCAAAACAACTCTGTTTCCCTAGCACTCTGTTTCTTTTTTGTTTCTGATCACCAGCAACTTATTTTGTTTGATTTAACTTTTTTTTTATTTTGTGGGACATTGGCCCATCGAATCCACACTGACTGTCTGCACAGCATTTCACCCAGAACCACCGCATATCCTACTTCTGCACTTGCATTTGTTAACCCGTTTTCTAGCTTATACAAGCATTTTCCAGAGCTAACACACCTAGCTGCACATGGTGGGTAATTTATCATGACCAATACACTGAATCTGTTTGGACTGTAGAAGGAACCATGAGGAAACACTAGCAGACCCGTGGAGAATGTCAAAACTCAATACAGTGTAAACTGTGTTCCTGGGACTGTGAGACAGCTGTCTTCATCACTCAGATACCGTGCTGCCCTCCCTCTTCCGCTCCCCCCCCCCCAAACTGGGTCCCTGGTACTGTGAGACAGCCGTGCTAACCACTGAGTCACAATGTCCCCTCCCCCTCCCTCCCCACAAACCGGGCCATTGGTACTGTGAAACAGCCGTTCTAAACACTGAGACACCATGGTGGCCTCCCCCTCTCCCCCAAAAAGGATCCCTGGTACTGTAAAACAACCATGCTAATCACTGACACACCATACCCCCCCCCCCCTCAAAACGGAGTCACTGTGCTTGGGAATACTGGGGAAAATGTAAATTTGAAATACAAACAGTAAACAGTGACAAAACACCACAGATGAGTCAGGATCTGGAGGTAGAAACAGAGGCAGCATATTGAGTCTGATATGATCCTCTTCTGAAAAAACTCATATTGGACTCAAGAAGTTAATTATGTTTTCTCTCTTCTCAGAACCTGCACTTGTTTTCCTGCACTTTCAACTTAGTTACTCTTTTGGACTGTGGATATTTGTCTGATCTGAAAGGGAACAGTGAAGCTGCCATTTCTGTTGACGCTCAAGTTACGGTTTTTGAATGAATAATTAAAAACTCTGTGCCTGACAACTCCCTAAATACCGATAGTTTATTGCCATTGTCATAATGCATCATGACAATGTTGAACTCTGTGGTCATGACATCACATGAGCAATCCTCTGAATATAACTGATTGAAGTACTGATTCCAATTGTTATCAATGTCTTATCATGCTCCTGATGTCACTGGCATCGTACTCATCCAGCAAGGTCTTACCTTTCTGATAGTTTGCATCGAACTATGAAAACATAAAATATCTTTGTATTTTTTGACAAGACATATTCATCCGGAATTTGGAAGGCACCAGCAAGGGCAGACTTTATATGTCATCCTCAATGGCTCTGGAATAAGCAACACAGAGTTGCCCTGTTTTACCTCTTCAATCCGAACTGAAGCAGATTCAGACAGAGCTGTTTGTAGGGGCATTCCAAGATTTTTAACAAATACTTGTGAAGGATCAGCAAATTAGTCCCTAGTCAGGATGACATGCAACTTGGAAGATACCTTTCAGAGACTGATTTTTCTCTTGTTCCCATTCCCATTGCAGAATGTTCTCTAATTCCCATTAATCACAGTTTTGCTCAGGGTCCTTGATTCCACCCTCAGTCAAGTCCTGCTTCGATTGAAAGGGAAGTCACTCTGATCTCACCTCGAATTACACGGGAACATCAGTTGAAAGAATAAGGAGCAAAAGACAAGAACACTGTTTGTTTGAACAATGTCCTCGCAATATTCAAAAGAAAATTATGTGTGGTCTTCATTAATGCATTATATCTACATGACATCACTTTTCAAACAATATTCAGAATGGTGGGTATTTGTTCTTTTTATTTGCTTCCCATTCAACGAGGAAATGAGAACGTGAATTATCTTCTATAGTGTGTTTATAATCCAGAATTTAATTCAATCTCTATCATCATTGCTCTAGCTCTTTCAAACAAAATTAATGAATGAGCCTGTGTCCATCCTGCAGATGAAAGGGTTCTTTCAGCTCCGACTATTGCAACGAATGTGGTAAAGATTAAATTACAGGCCCACGTAAAATGGAAATGCAGGGCAAGGTGCCAAAAGCTAGTCCAAGGTTAATGATGTCCAAGCATTATGAATAATACATGCAGAGGGGCGGAGTATAAAAGCAGAATTCAACTCCATTTCCAAAATACTGCTTGTGGCTCCCTCACAAAAGACCATAACTGATTTACGCTGTAAATTCACCAAAATTCGAAAAACAAGAGACTGGAACTCCCAATTCTGCAACCACATTGGTAGAACAGGATGAAAATCAAGATTTTTTTTTCTGAAATTCATAAATGGTAATGATAAGAATGTGGGAGATGGTGGGGGGGGGGGTGCGTCTGATATTGAGGAAGATAAACAATGTTGTAGATGACACAATGATTAGCCAGTGGGTCACAATGAGGTAAAACTGAGACATGTGAGGTGCTGCACTTTGGAAGATGTAACAAGACAAGAGAGAACTCAAACCATGAAGGTAGGTTACATTTGCTTTTGGAGCAGAGAAGGCTGAGGGGTGAACCTGACAGAGGTGTACTATAGCATGAGAGGTATGGGACGAGTGAACAGACAACAGCTATTCCCCTTAGTCAAAGGGGAAATATGTTTGAAGTGAAAGAGAAGATACTAAGAGAGAGTTTGTGAAATCTGTTTTGAACCCAGAGCATAATAGGTGTCAAAAATGCATTGTCTGGGACGGAAGGTAACCTCACAAACTTTATATAGCACTTTTATCAGCACTGAGTGATGCAGACACGATGGGCGTTGTCTTTATTAAATGATTCCATGTGGTGGCATCCATGAAATCTCTGATATATACTGAAGCAGCAGACAGTTGGACTTGTTGGCTTGTTCCATCGAACTGTGCTTAGTAAGTGACGAGATTACTAACAAGCATCATCCCATGGAGTATCAGCACTTACTCAACTTCGGACAGCCCAGCCATCTCTGAAATCATCCAGGATAATTCACATGCACAGTGCAAGAATTGCCCAACGACAGCATCAGCATTATTTCAGCTGTTTAACACAGTTATTTTAAATTCACCAATAACACAGAAACAGACTTCGTTTCATTATTATATAGACTTCTCGTGTAAGGTTGTTATTTCTCTGAAGACTAATGAATTCCTTCCCATATATTTGTATTGACAAAGAGTCTGTTATCCTGCGAGCTGTTCCTCACAACGTGGCAGTTTGTTTAACACTCCAACCACCACCAGTAATATTTACTCCAAGTTAAACCGCTACATGAGATGCACTGCTGGTACTCCCTCTCAACAGCCTCTTGGATGGACCAACGTCAACTGGACTGGAAATTCTCAAGGGCAATTAATGTTGGTCTAGCGACATTAAAATCCCAAATGAACTAAAAATACAACCCGATTTTCTAATAATTATTAAACAATGAGGACATTTTATGGATCTGATGGGTTTGACACTGTCATTGAAATTGTGTGATCTATTTCTGTGAAATCATTTCGTGCATATAGTGAAAGAACAAAACAACTCAGTACACAGATACTCAGTAACGCAGCGTTTAAACGCAAAATGAAAGGGAATAGTAGGCTATAGGTCTTCAGGTAACTGGGAATAACATAGATTGGTGTTTTCTGGCTGATGTATTTGTTTTGGGCTGGAGGGTCGGTTTTTATGCTGTATGACTGTCACTTTAATTGTTGGAAACAGAGAATGTGGTCTCACTATTTCCATAGCTTGTGAGCATCAAATAGTGAGGAATATAATCTCCAAGGACACACAGGATTTGAAGCTATATCATTCTCCCTTCACTACAAATTGTTAAGAACCCTATTTCTCCCTTTGTAACATTCCTGTTAGTGTTCCTGTACCACAAGAACCCCTGGGGTTGATCACCATATTCTGATCAGAAATTAAACACAGGCAACAGAATGCTGGCCTTGCTAATGAAACGCACCTCATAAGAACAACTGAAAGGAATCTGAATTGTTAAAGTTATCCAGTCGACCCAATCTGATTCCTAAAGCAGTTTCAAGCGAGACTTTCCCTTTGTCCTATGCTCCTGACGTCTCTACAACATCATGAATCTTTCCTGAGTGCTTTTGAGTGCCGTTTAATAGTCACATATGGAAAGCTGTGCCCAATAATCTGAAAAGAAAAATCTTCATGTTCATGAGAAACGTGTCTTTTTTTTCAGTGTCTGAAGACAACAGAAATGTAGAAACTAGCGTCAGGAGTAAGGAATAAAAACAGCTCCATAAGGTCGTGGATGATTTGATTGTGGCCTCAATCACACATTACTCCTTTGCCCTTACAAAGTTAGTGCATCATTCTTAGTCAAGAATCTGTTTTAGGATTATTCAATGTCTTATCCCTCATCGCTTTCTGGGAAGAGAGTTCCACAAAGACACAACACTTTGAGAGGATTACATCACATCACCATCTTCTTTACTGAGATATTCTTCAGTCCACTCATGGTAATCTCTCACACAAGCTGAAATATTGTTTCAGAATTCAATTTGTAACAACTACTTGGAATATTCTGGAGTTAAACAAGATCACATGTTGTTTGCCTAAACCCCAGCAGATCCAGGGCCAGTCAGTTCAAGATTTCCTCCTGAAATAAATGATCCTCACAAGAGTCAGCTGAATGAAACTTCTCTGTACAGCATTTCATATCATTGTGGTCATAGCACTTTCGATGTGGTTAAACTATTACCTTGTAGATCTGTAGAAAATATTCCCTACTTTTAAATGTATTCTATTTCAGAAACTTTCAACATTTAACTTAACTCCCTAAAAAATGATGTGCACCTAAAGGTTTTATTTTGTAATCCAGGTGCCCAGGTCCTCGGTTCCTCTGTGCCTCAAGCCAATCTCTCCATTGAAATAATACCCTGCATTTCCATTTCACCTTCAAACAACTTTGAGCACAGACATATTTTCCAACTGTGCTCCATACACCAATATTTGGCTGTTCACTTGACCCACCTTAATCTCTTTATAGACTCATGTCGTCGTCATATCTTCATTCTCTCACATTTTCAAAAGTTTGTATTCTTCCATAATACAGACAGACTATTTGGCCAAAGAAATACACTCTGGCGACATTTCAAAGTAATTGACAATTAAATGTTTTTTACTCAATGCCTTAGCTAGAAATTTGTGGTAATGCTGGAGTATTTTGCAGTCCCATCACTCAGTTTCCATTACTCAAAATAGAGTCAGATGGTATGGAATATATGTGGGCAGAATTGCGGAACCACAAAGGTGCAAAACCATATTTGGATTTATGTACCGGCCTACGAATCGTAGGCAGGAGCTGGGGCACAAGACAGAACAGGAGATGGCAAGTAAAAAAGCATGTGTAGGAAAGGCAAAGGTACAGTGATTTGGGGGATTTCAATATGCAGGTGGACTGGGAAAATCACTGGCAGTGGTTTGCAAGAAAAGGAATTTGTGGAATGTCTACGAGATGGATTTTTGGAGCACCTTATGTGCAGGCAACAAGAGAATCGGCAATACTGGATTTAGTGTTGTGCAATGGGGCAGACTTGAGAAGGAAGCTTAAGGTGAAGGAACCCTTTGAAGGCAGTGATCATAATATGATTGAACCTACTCTTCAGTTTGAGAGGGAGAAGGTAGAACCGGAGTTAATATTACAGCTGAATAAAGGCACCTACCAAGACATGAGGGAGGTGCTGGGTGGAATTGACTGGGAGAGGGGCCGAGCAGGAACGACAGTGGAACAGTTACGGCAGAAGTTTCTCGGAGCAATTTAGGAGTCACAGCAGAGATTCATCCCGAGGTAATAGATGCATTTTACAGGGAGGATGAGGCATCCATGGATGACTGGGCAATGCATGGCTAGGGTAAAAGATAAAGAGAAAGCAGATAACATGGCAAATGGCAGTGGGAAACCAGAGGATTGGGAAGCTTTCAAGGGCAAACAGAAGGCAACAAAATAAGAAAGAACGACAGAGAAGATTAAATATGAGGGTAAGCTATCCAGTGATATAAAGGAAGATTGTAAGAGTCTCTTTCGATATATAAAGGGCAAAAAAGAGAAGCAGAAATGGATACTGGTGCACTGGAAAATGACGCTGGAGAGATAGTAGTGTGGAACAAATATTACATGAGAAACTGAATAATTATTTCACGTCAGATTTCACGGCAGATGACATGAAACATATCCCAAATATTCAAGAGAGTGAGGAGGCAAAGCTGATTAGGCGAAATTGCTCGAATAACTAAATGGATAAATAAACTGGATCGAGACATTAATGATGATCTTTCAGGAATCTCTAGAATCAGGGAGGGTCTCAGAAGACGAGAAAATTGCGAACGTAACACCCTGTCTTTTTAGTAGATATTTTTATTGAAAACAGAAGATTTTTGAAATATTTTACAAAATTACAAAAATAGTACAAACTCGTTTATTCTGCTTTACAATATAATAACAACCCCAATATAGAATTTGTAAAAAACTACGAATCTATTCTACAAACTATCAAAACATGAAGTAGGCTCTCCTGCATTACTAACAATATACAAAAGGAGAAAAGAAAATAAATAAGTAAATAAGTAACTAGATACATATTCAAAGTAAATCTGTATTAAGTCATAACAGAACCCGTGTTGATACAGGATTCCTCCTCCCAGGAGCCCCGAACCAGCTAGAACCTTCCCCACAGCTAAGCAAAGGCCCTGAACAATGTGGCCGATATATCTGTGTCAATGTAGTTCAAAACGGACTGCCATGTTCTATAAAATAATTTCATTTTTTGGTGCGCCATATTCATAAGTAAGTCAAGGGGGATATATTCCATGACTATCCTGTGCCAATTTTAAACTCCTGCCGGACCTTCGGATACCAAATTCGACAAAATATCTTTCCTCGATCAAAAGGAAAGGATAGTGAATAATTTCCTCCCGCGTACTTCCAAGAAGGGGAAATTTGGGGAGCCCAAAAGTAGCGACATTGGGTCCAACCCAATCTCTGTAACCAAACTCTTTGCCAGGGCATTCGCTACTCTGCCCCACTACCTGCAGATCTTATGGCAGGTCCACAGACAATGCGTGAGATTACCAACGACTTTTTTGCATATGGGACACATTGGAGATGCTCCTACCTTGAACTTTGCAATCACTCTGGTGCCACCTGAGCCCGACGAAGTATCCTTAATTGGATAGCCTGAGTTCTGTTACAGATAGAGATCTTCCTGGCATTTTCCCAGATGCCCTCCCACATGTCGAAGGAGATTTCTATCCCCAATTCTTGTCTCTAGGTTTTATATAACCGATCCATGTCCTTCGATACCTTATTAAATAGTTTGTGGTAGAGAGTACTGGGCACGGGCGGACGCATCGGCCAAAGCACTCAACTTTCCCTCTCCGATTTATAAGTATTAATTATCAATTTGCAAAAAGTCTCCTATTTGAAAATATCGAAAAAGATCTTTGCTATGCAGCCCAAAATTCTGACGGAGTTGTTCGAAGGACGTCATGACCTCCCCATCGAACAGATCTCCCAAAAGGAGATACCATTGCACACCCAGGTTCTGAATACCGCATCACTCAGCCCTGGCTGGAATCACAACGTTCCCACTATAGGAATATAAGGGAGGTTTTTTTGTACTTTACCCACATCCTGTCGCATTATCTTCCAGGCTTTGATTGTATTTAATACAGTAGAATTTTTACAATGATCCGTAATAACTCTCATCTTGCCCAAAACTAGTAGATTGATGAGGGGATACTTTCCTCGGGAGGCTTCAATATGCAACCAGATTGACTGTGGTTCACAAGAGACCCAATCAGCTACGTAGGATAATAGGGAGCTCAATTATTACCTCCTGAAATCCAGAAAATCCAGCCCACCCCTTTCTTGTGGTAGCTGCAGCTTTTCAAATTTAATAAGGGGCCGCCTATGACTCCAAATAAAGGAGTTGAGCCAACCATAAAGCTTACGCAGCGCCTGTCTCGGCAGCAGCAAGGGGAGCATTCTCACAGCGTATAAAAAGCGAGGTAGGATGGTCATGTTGACCAAAGCTATTCTACCGAGCCAGGATATCAGGAGATCTTCCCAGCGTTGAAGGTCCTATCTTATTTTCTCAAACAAATGTGTATAATTGGTTTTACATAGCTGACCAAATGCCGGAGTATTAAAAATACCAAACTAAAGAAAACCTCCCAGTGACCACGGAAAGGGGAAATGTGATTCATCCGGAAAATTGGATTTACTGGCAAGACCTCCCAGCACCCTCTCCAGTCTTAATGCCAACGTTTTTGTGAGAACTTTAAAATCCACATTCAACAAGGACATAGGTCTGTGCGAAGAACAGTCATCTGGGGTCTTTACCTTTTTTAAGAATGAGAGAAATATTTGCTTCTCTCAGAGAAGACGAGAGGCAGCCCTGACTATGTGAATAATTATACATATTTATAAGTGGCCTGGCCAACTCCCCAATAAATTCTTAGTAGAATTCAGCCTGGAATCCATCTGGTCTGGGTGCTTTGCCACCCTGGAGCTGTTTTATCGCCTCCTGTATTTCCTGGGTTGCTGGGGGGCATTCAAGAACAACACCTGTTCCAAGGTTAGGCCCGGGAGGGCCATATTTTATTTTTAAAAAGACTATCTGCGTCGTTCTATCCTCACAGCTCTTTGAACTATACAATTTGAAACAGAACTTTCTAAAGGCTGCATTGCTCATTTCACGATCACAAGTAAGGGTACCAGCACTCTTTCTAATAGATGTAGTGGCTTGTGGAGCCTTTTTCTTTCATGCAAGGTATGCAAGATACCTGCCAGGCATGTCACAGTATTCAAATAATCTCTGCTTTGCAAATAATATATCCCTCTTTGTTGTCTGAATAAGTGTGGTATTCAAAGTTGCCCTAAGGGCTGTGATCAGCTGTAGTCTGGTAATGGAGGGTCTATCCACATACGCTGTCTCACCTGCCTTCAGGCGAGCCTCGATCAGATGCTTTTGTTCTCCCTGGTGTCTTTTCCGGGTCACAGAATATGAGATGACCAAGCCTCGCACGTTTGCCTTACCAGTCTCTCACATCACTGAAGGGTTACCGGCCGTGTTTGAGCTGATATTCCAGAAGGTTTTAAATTCCTGAGAGAAAGATTTTATGAACTTACTATCCTTCAATAGGAAAGGGTCCATTCACCAATGTCGGGAAGCTATCTCGTCATCACTAGTCTTAGCCTCCATATATAATGCGGCATGTTCTAAAATAGTTATATTACCTAGTTTACAAAACAATATTGAGTTCAAAAGGGTCGAGGGGGCAGAAGAATATCAATTCTGGTATGGTACTTGAGTGGGTTAGAATAAAAAGTAAAGTCTCTACCCTGAGGGCGAAGACACGTCCACACACATACCAGCCTTACCTCCCTAATCAGATCCACCAACTGCCTAGATCTCAAAGATATGCCCAAAGAGCTCTTAGGTATTCTGTCCACCTCGGGATGATGATACAATTAAAATCTCCCCCTATAATTGTGTGGCGCACCCCAAGAGCAACCAACTTGGAGATCACATCCATTACAAATTTAAATGGTGCACCGGCGGGCAATAGAGATTCAAATTCCCATATTCCTCTCCATATATTAGGGCTTTAATTAATATATACCATCCAGACTCATCTTTTATCTGGCTTTGCATTAGTAAGGGAAGATTCTTCCCAGTAAGATGGGCAACTCTCCTACTTTTTGAGCTGAAAGATGAAAAGAACACCTGGCCAAATCCACCCTGTTGCAGCCTCGAATGCTCCTTATCAAGTAGATATGTCTCCTGTAGAAGGGCGACATCCACCCTTTCTTTTTTTAAGACTTGATAATGTATTTTTTTCTTTTGATTAATGAGTGGCTCCCCTTGACATTGCAGGTGTACCACCTAACTGATAGTCTAAGTACGATAGTCTAAGCAAGCCCGAGACCCCACAGGAGGGAGAACCCCACCCAAAAGACATTGGATAAAAACCAAAAATGAATCACACATAAAATACTCTTTAAATCAGCTAAATCAAAACAACTAAGAACTATTCCTAAAAACAAATAACACAAAACATATTTAAAAGGAGACTTTTCCCCTTGTTCACAAGGGGCATTACTACCTTCCAATAATCCCACCATAACATCTCCCAGCCAGAGGCATGCCCTCGGCACAGGCATTACAAAGTAGAATAAATAAATTCCAACATCTTATAAGACAGATGTTAAAAGTGTGCGAGCTGAACCACCATCACCTCGATACACTTAGCAAAACAACACAAGATGAAAATGTATAAAATTACAAAATTACAATCCCAGCAAGTAATAAGCAACCAAATAAAAAAAAATAAACACTCAGAAACGTCCCCCAATAATCAAATAAACCACACGACAGATAAGAGTCCATAGAAAGGATAAGGAACTCGCACTCCCCCTCCCCCACCACCACGAAAAGATGGAGAAGAGAAAAAAGGAAAAAAAGAGGAGGAAAATAAAAAGAAAAGGGGGCAAAATTAGGTCATTAACCATACAGTTCAGATCCTGCAGTTTATTTGAGAGCATTCAGGAATTCTTTTACTTTTTCCGGTGATCTGAAGTCATATACAGTTCCTCCATGACTGCAGCTTAGCATTGCCGGATATCACATAGAATATTGAATATTTTAATCCCTCAGACGCTTCTTTGCCTCATCAAATGCCTTCCTCTTGCAGACCACAGCCAGAGAACAGCATTATCCTGGAGGCCTTGTATATCATGGCATGGGGATCCTTCTCCGACACTCTGGTGGACTCAAGCAGCATCTGTTTTTCCCTCTAATGCTGAAGTTGAACTAGGACCGGGCGGGGGCGCTAGTCCGAGCCGGGCCGGCGCACAGCAACCTGATGGGCCCGCTCAACCGGCAACCAGCCCAGCTCCAACTCCAGTTTCAGCAGCTGTGGGAGCCATGGCTCCAGGAAATCAACAAGCTGACGTTCCTCCTTCCATTTGGGTAGGCCTAGCAACCGAATATTTTTTCCGATGACCTCGATTTTCGAGGTCATCAATATGTTCATCTAAGGTCAGATCTCGATGTTCCAGAGCCCAGACCTGACCCATGGATGACTCATCAGTGGTCTCGGAGGCCGAGATCCATTGCCCCGTCCCACCCCTCCCCCGACACGCTGCCCGAGTTTCTCGACCTCTCCGTCATGTTTCTGCATCATGACCGAGATCGCCTCCCACCTGAACAGTGTCTCTTCAATGGACTCATCAATCTTCTCTCAGAGTTTAAGAAATTCCGAGATTAGGCTTGCCCTTGCAGGTCACGCCCCGGGGTGGACGCAGGCGTCTCTGTTGCTAAGGGGTAGTGGAGGAAAAGTCCCTGCCTGTTGTGAACTGCGAGAGCCTTTACCTCTGGTCATTTTAAAAAGCATCAGACTGCTAAAGTTTAATGTAGAATGGCTAAGGCTGCTGGGCAAAAGCTATTTTAGCAATTTAGCAGGTGAGGTGAGAGTGGATACTTCAATTTGCCTGAGTCTTGGGCAGAGCTCTGCAGACTCAGACCTACTGGGTCGCCACCATCTTGGATCTCACTGACACCCTGTTTAAAAGGGGAATGAGGCAAAAGACAGAAAATTACAAACTGATCAGCCTAACCCCGGTCATGGGTACGTTCCTGGAATCCATTGTGAAGGATGAGATTTCTGAATAATTGCCAGCGCCAGTAGGGCGAAGTCAGTATGGTTTAATCAACGGGAGGTCATGCTAATGAATTTGTTAGAATGCTTTGAGGATGTAACAAGCAGGTTCGATCAAGGAGAGCTAATGGATACTACGTGTCTGGACTTCAAGAAGGACGTTGACAAGGTGCTTCACAGGAGGCTGCTGAGTAAGGGCCCATGGTGTCAGAGACTAGGTACGAGTGTGTACAGAAGCTTGACTGTCTGGCAGAAGGTAGAGAGTGGGAATAAAAGGGTTCTTCTCAGGATAGCAGCCAATGACAACTGGTATTTTGGAAGGGAACCACAACTTTTTACTTTGTACATTAAGAATCTAGATGAAGGAACTGAGGGAAATACAGCGATGTTTTTAGATGATCCAAAGGTAGATAGCGGGACAGGTATCATTGAGATGGAAGGGAGGCTGCAGAAGGATGTAGACAGGGTAGGAGAGTGGGCAAAGATGTGGCAGATGGAGTACACTTAGGAAAGTGCGAGATGATGGGAAGAAGAGAGGGATGGACTATTTTATAACGAGGAAGAAAATTCAGAAGGCTGAAGTACAGAGTGTTGCGAGTTCCAGTCAGACTTGTCTCAAGGTAAATGTGCAGGTTGTGTCAGTAGTTAGGAAGGTGCCGTTTCTGGCGCACAGTGTGTTTGAAATCTTATATTCAGCAAAAGAACTGAGACATCTCTTAGAAACAATGATATTTGTTTATTGAACACAATTAACATTAGAACAATAAAACGTACAATAACGTAATGAAAAAACACGACAATCTATCTTATTGTTTAACTGAACTTTGTATGATCACATATCACGCCACTAGAAGTTGTCCAGATTCTACGTGGTGAAGTCTTCTTGTTCTTCTGATGGTCTTGTAGGTGTCTTGTCTTTCAGTGGTTATTCTCGAGCTACCATTCTCTAAGCAGTTTTGCAGTGATTCTTATCCTCCCAAGTCTTCATGCCTTTTGGGAGGCTGTGAAGAATCTGCCAATGAAATGATCTGGTTCATTTACACTGACCAATCAGATCCAACCTGGGGTTGTCAAATTGATGGTCCAAAGGCGACATTCCATGGTCCCATTCAAGTCCAATTTCAGGTGTGTATTACAGGGTCTGGAGCTGCCAGGTTTGTTTGCAACCATTTGTGGGTAGCTGCAGCCTGTCTGCATTCTGTAGCATGTGGAAGAGTACAGAGACTTTGGTCAAGGCGTGTTTCTACTTCCCAGCATGCTTTAATCATTGTTCATTTTTGTAACTCCATGGTAAATTTATTATTGTCCATCGTAAGATTATTATTTCAGGTGGCCTTTCTGATCAGAGAGGCAAATACACTGATTACATTTTTGCAATGACTTGAATGGATGGACTTCTGTGGCTCTACAAGACTTTGGTCAGACAAAATTTGGTGTATTGTGTACCGTTTTGGGCCCCATAACTCAGGAAGGATGTACCACCCCGGAGCATGTTCAGAGGAGCTTCATAAGAATGGTCCTAGGAATGACAAGCTCAACATATGAGGTCTCTGGGTCTATACGTGCTGCAGTTTATAAGGGTGAAAGGGGATCTAATAGAAGCATACAGAATACCGGTTGCCTGGACAGAGTAGAAATTGGGAAGATGCTTTCACATTTAGGAGAGAAAAGACTCAAGGACATCGCCTGAGAGTCAAGAGAAAATCTTTAGAACGGAGATAAGGAGAAACACCTTCAGTCTGACAGTGGTGAGTCTGTGGTAAGGATGGCAGTTGCCTTCCCTAAAGTACATCAGACGAGGCTGACTCTCTCCCACTCTCAGGGGGAGTCTCTAGGTGGGAATATTCCTAACAATTCTGAAGACGTCAATGCGTCAGAAATAGGGAAGCATTTGTTAAAGGGATCACTCCGTGTCGAATAGTAGGAGGAAAACTGTAGGAAGAGGAAACATTTTCAGGGTTTAATGAAATGATAGGAACAAGGAGAGGTGAAGACTCTGAAGGTAGTGACAGTGTTACAGAGAGGGACAAGGGCCTGAACAATGTTACAAAGCCAGTAAGTAGTGCTGCAGCTGGAGGGGTTTGCAGCAGTAAGCGACGGAAGTATGTATTTTTATTTATTCATTCATGGGCTGAGGATGTCACTGCCTGGACCAGCATAAATTATCCACTGCTACTTGCCCATAGGCAGCTCAGGGTCAGCCATATTGCTGTGGGTCTGGAGTCACATGTCAGCCAGACAGGGTAACAATGTCAGATGTCCTTCCCTCAAGGACATGAGTGAACTAGTGAAGTTTTTCTACATAATCAACAATCTTATTATGGTGGCTTCACTAATGTCTTGTACAGACACAACATGACATCCCGACTCCTACTCTCAATGCTCTGCCAAATGAAGGTAACCTTCCCAAACACCTGCTTCACCAGCCTCTTTACCTGTGACGCCATGTTCAAAGAACCATGTACATGCATCCCTACGTCTCTCTATTTGACAACACTACCCAGGGCCCAAACATAACAAGTGCAGTGCTGGTTTGCCTGAGCAAAATACAACAGCGTGCTTTTCTCCACCTTCTAGCCCTAACCTCACTGGCCCAGCAGTAGTGTTGAACCAATTGAACTTTCTTCACTGTCCACTTAACCACCAATTTCAGTGTCACTCACACACTTGCTAACCATGACTGCTGCATTATCATCCAAAACGTTTATATAAATGATGCATAACAGTGACCCAACACCGAACCCCACGACACACCGTTGGTCACAGGCCTGCAGTTTGAGCAGCAACCCTCTATGAACACGCTCTGTCTCCTATCGTCAATCCTATTTTGTATCCAGTTGGTGAGCACTCTCTGGTTATGTGTGATCTGGTTATGTGTGCCATGCAGATCCTTGACAAAGGCCTTGCTAAAGTCCACGGAGACATCTACTGTCCTGCCTTTATCTATTACTTGTCTACCTCCAAAACCACTCAGTCAGCATTTTCCACACACAAAGCCACGCTAATTATCGCTAATCATTCCTTGCCTTTCCAAATGCATGATGATCCTTTCACTCAGAATCTTCTCCAACAACTTACCCACCTCTGCCATCAGTCTCACAGGTCTGTAGTGGCTGTCGCTGATACAAATGTCTCTGTGAGGGGACTTCTAATTTCCTCCCTCGCTTCTCACAAGGTGCTGGGATACATCTGATTATGTCCCAAGGTTTTATAAAACTTTTTGCATTTTAAGGCAGCCAGCACCTCCTGTTCTCCAATGTGCATTCTGTTCAAGACATCATGATGTATCACTCACCTGCACAATGACCACGCCGCATGCGTCTCCGCCCCACTCCGATCTCCACCCCCATGCCGATCTCCACCCCCACACCCAACTCCACCCCCACGCCCAACTCCAGCCCCACACCAGGTCCCAGGTCCTAACTCCCAGCCCTGCCATATTTTCACCATCCCTCCAGCCCTCCCCAGCTCTGAGGATGAACGATCGGTCCTCAGCAGAGGCCTCACCTTCATCCCCTTATGCTCCTGGATTAATGAGTTCAACATGCGGCGAGACATCGAGCATTTCTTCTGCTGCCTTCGCCTCCGTGCCTACTTCTTCAACCAGGATTCTCACCCACCCTCTGACGACCTCTTCTCTCGCCTCCAACACACCCCATCCACCTGGACACCCCGTGCTGGCCTCTTACCTGCCCTCGATCTCTTCATAGCCAACTGCTGCCGCGACATTGACTGCCTCAACCTGTCCACCCCTCTCACCCACTCCAACCTCTCACACTCAGAACGTGCAGCCCTCCACTCCCTCTGCTCCAACCACAACCTCACTATCAAACCGACAGACAAGGGAGGCGCGGTGGTAGTTTGGCGCACCAATCTTTACATTCTGAGGCTAAACGCCAGCCAGCGGACACCTCCTCCTACTGCCCCCTTGACCATGACCCCACCTCCCACCACCAAACCATCATCTCCCAGACCATCCATAACTTCATCACCTCAGGGGATCTCTCATCCACCGCCTCCAACGTCATCATCCATCAACCCAGCACCGCCCATTTCTACCAACTAACCAAAATCCACAAACCTGACTACCCCGGCCGACCCATTGTCTCAGCCTGCTCCTGCCGCACTGAACTCATTTCTGCATACCTTGACACGGTCCTGTTCCCGTTAGTCCAAGAACGCCCCACCTTCGTTCGGGACATCACCCACACCCTCCACCTCCTCCATGATTTTCGCATCCCCGGCCCCCAATGCCTTATCTTCACCATGGATATCCAGTCCCTGTACACCTCCATCCCCCATCATGAAGGCCTCAAAGCCCTCCACTTGTTCCTTTCCCACTAAACAAACCCGTACCCTTCCACTGACACTCTCCTTTGACTGACTGAACTGGTGCTCGCTCTGAACAACTTCTCTTTCCAATCCTCCCACTTCCTCCAAACCAAAGGAGTAACCATGAGTACCCGCATGGGCCCCAGCAATGCCTGCCTCTTCGTTGGATATGTGGAACAGTCCATCTTCCGCAGCTGCACTGACACCACCCCCCCACCTTTTCCTCCGCTACATCGATGAATGCATCGGTGCTACCTAATGCTCCAACATGGAGGTTCAACAGTTCATCCACTTTACCAAAACCTTCCACTCCAACCTCACATTTACCTGGACCATCTCAGACTCCTCCCTCCCCCCCCCTTCCTAGACCTCTCCATTTCTATCTTGGATGACCGATTCAACATGGACGTTTACAATAAACCGACTGACTCCCACAGCTACTTAGATTACACCTCCTCCCACCCTGCCCCCTGTAAAAATGTCATCCCATATTCCCAATTCCTTCGCCTTCGCCGCATCTGCTCCCAGGAGAATCAATTCCAATACCGAACAACCCAGATGGCCTCCTTCAAAGACCGCAATTTCCCCTCAAACGTGGTTGACGATTCACTCCACTGCATCCACTCCACTTCCCGCTCCTCCGCCCTTGAACCCCGTCCCTCCAATCGCCACATGGACAGAACCCCACTGGTCCTCACCTACGACCCCACCAACCCCCAGATACATCGTATCATCCTTCGCCATTTCCGCCGCCTCCAAATGGACCCCACCACCAGGGATATATTTCCCTTCCCACCCCATCAGCATTCCGGAAAGACCACTCCCTCCGCGACTCCCTTGTCAGATCCACACCCCCCATTAAGCCAACCTCCACGCCCGGCACCTTCCGCTGCAACCGCAAGAAATGCAAAACTTGCGCCCACACCTCCCACCTCACTTCCCTCCAAGGCCCCAAGGGATCCATCTATATCCATCAGAAATTCACCTGCACCTCCACATACATTATTTACTGCATCCGCTGCACCCGATGTGGCCTCTTTTACATTGGGGAGACATGCCGTCTACTTGTGCAATGTTTCAGAGAACACCTCTGGGACACCCGCACCAACCAACCCAACCACCCCGTGGCTGAACACTTTAACTCCACCTCCCACTCCGCCAAGGACATGCAGGGCCTTGGCCTCCTCCACCGCTACACTATGGCATCACGACGCCTGGAGGAAGAGTGCCTCTTCTTAAGCCTAGGAACCCTCCAACCACAAGGGATGAACTCAGATTTCTCCAGCTTCCTCATTTCCCCTCCCCCACCTTTTCTCAGTCCCAACCCTCAGACTGAGCACCGCCTTCTTGACCTGCAATCTTCTTCCCGACCTCTCCGCCCCCACTCCATCTCCGGCTATCACCCTCACCTTAACCTCCTTCCACCTATCGCATTTCCAACACCCCTCCCCAAGTCCCTCCTCCCTACCTTTTATCTTAACCTGCTTAGCACACCCTCCTCATTCCTGAAGAAGGGCGTATGCCTGAAACATCGATTCTCCTGCTCCTTTGATGCTGCTTGACCTGCTGCGCTTTTCTAGCAACACATTTTTAAGCTCTGATCGCCAGCATCTGCAGTCCTCACTTTTTTCAATGTTTAATGGACTACAGAGGAGCTCAGAGAGAATGAATTATGGGGAGTGGAGATTACAGACACAGATGGCTGTTGGTTTGAAAAGAGCTTCGACAGATCCTCAGTGCTGTAAGGCTAGAGGGAGGTTACAATAATAAGGGTTGCCTACACTTAATGACTTTTTTGATATCGAGAAAGTCTCAGAACGGGACTGTCAAAAGGAAGTATAGAAAGTCCAGATGGGTTTACAGAGATATAAATGTTTTTGGGGGTTTCAGGATGGAACAATGATTGGGAGTGATGTAACGAATGGCAACAGTTGTAGGGATTATTCTAAAAGCAGGAAGAGGTGACACTCATATCGAGCATGGTAAGGACTGGAGAAGCTTACATAGGCAAGGAGTGTTTTAGAGGCTGTTGGAGATTACACATATCAGGAGAGTATTGGGGATGAGGCAAGGTTCAAGAGACAGGGATAGTTGACAGGACTGGACAATAACCTGAATAGAATCTTCACAGTGTGGAAAAAGGGCATTCGGCCCAACAGGTCCACACCAACCCTCTAAAGAGCATCCTAACCAGACCCATCCCTCTCCCTGTCCAATAAACCCTGCATTCCTCATGGTGAACTCACCTAAACCACACTTGCCTGAATACTACAGTCAATTTATGATGGCCAATCCACTTATCGTGCAAATGTTGGGCTATGGCAGGAAACCAGAGCACCAGGAAGAAACCCACACAGTAAGGGGGGGAGAACATGCAATGTCCAACAGACAGTCGGCCAAGGCTGGAATTGAAGCCAGGTTCCAGGCACAGTGAGGCTGATTATACAGAGCACTGCAGAGATTGGACTAGGTCACAAAGTTCACAAGGGTTTATTGGAACAGGAGGAAAATATATTCAGGAACAGTTGGTGTCCATGAGAGGGACTGAAGGAGGTTAACATAGATGGTGTCCATGAGAGGGACTGGAGGAAGTTAACGCAATAGGGAGGGTTGTGGGTTCTCTCGACAATTAGAGGTAGGGACAATTGGGGAGACTGGATGAAGTTAGTCATACTCAGAGTTGTATACACTGGGTCAGGTTACTGAATTAGTAAAGGAGTCTATGCACTGCCTGAGTTTATGGACAGAGGCAGTTGTGGGAATGAGAGTTGTTACAACAATTGAGAGGATATTTCACGCACATGGATGGTTTTAGTGGCTGCAGGATGTTCGAGAGCTAGGAACGCTAGTACTGACTGGAGGTAGTCAAAGGTAAGGAACATTGTAATGATGGGAGTTAGTCACAGAGACAGAGAAGATTGAAGAGAGAGAGGGGGCATGGTTACAGATCTCGGGAGCGTTCTAGTGGCTTCAGAATGTTACACAAAGGGAGGGTTTGTAGGAACTGTAGGACTCTGTACAGACAGTGAGGTGAAATGGATGGTGGAAGGTTTGCGGTAATGAGGTGCTATAGGACAGAATGGAGTGCTGTTGGGACTGGAGAAGGTTACAGTGACATCATATGCTGGAGAGGCTGGAGGAAGGTACACAGATGGGGAGGTCAGTAAGGGCTGGATGTTACAGAGTGGGCTGTAGGTATTGGACAAGATGACAGACATTAAAAAAATTTATAGTGTTTTGGTGATAGTGGTCATAACACTAGCTTTCAAAGTCATTTTGGAAAAATATAAGGATAGGGCAGAAGTGAAGACGCCAAATTTGTGGAAGCCCCCTAATCATTAGAATATCACCGTCACTGGGCAATATCACGATCACGAGACAGGATCTGGCAGACACAGACTGTGAGGAACTATTTGCTGTTGGGTTCATATTCAGAAAGAGGAAGTATGTCAAAGTGATACAGAGAGAATTCAAGGCCAGTGTGTTCTGCAAAGAGTGAATGACGAAGGAATAACTCCAGTGAATACTGGTCAAGTGATATCCTGAGCTTGATAAAGGAAGTACAATGCGATGAAAACAGGCAAAGACCAACCAACATATAGCGAGTGAAAGGGGATCCTTAAAATGACAGGCAAATAATGGGCATGAAATATCCTTGGCAGATATTGTTAAGGAGAGGACACAAGGTATTTAATGAGTATAGTTGGAGGAAGAGGATTCCCATGTAAACACTTCCAAAGGTAAGGGTCACCTCGACAGCGGCATCACGGATTTGGTAGAGGGAGTTACGGTCTGAGGAATTCAGTTCAGTTATTTTGAAATGGTGTCTAAAAATATTGAGGGCAGTTCAGACGGTGTGATTTACATGGACTTCAATAAGACCTTTGACAATAATAGCTTTAATATCATGGAAGGCTGGTCCAAAAGTAAAGAGCCACTGGGATCCAAGGCAAGTTGGTAATTTGGATACGAAATTAGTGGATAGACTTATTTGTGTTGGAAATTCTTTCACCAATAGGTGTACCACAGGGATCTGTGCAGGAACCATTGCTGGTTATTCTGTGGAATAATAACTCTGATGTGAAAGCAGCAGGAACCATTAGTAGGTGTGCAGATGACATGAAAGGTGAGGAGCATGGTCTCAGGCTATAGCCAGATATCGATCAGATGATAAACTGGGCAGAGTAATGGCAGATGGAGTTTACTACTTCTGATCACTATGAGGTAATTCACTGTGGGAAGTCTCGTAAGCGAAGGATATACATCATGAAGGGTAGGTCCTCCTGGAGTACCGAGTAACACCGGGACCTTGGTGGACAAGTCTCTGGATGTCTGAAGGTGTCCGCACAGGTTGACAGGGTGGGGAAGGCACCTGAACTGGGAGCAGGAGGGGGACCCACATCCTGGTGGGGCGAATTGTTAGAGCCGCTTGAGAGGATATGATCTAATCTGGCAGGGTGTTGGACCTTAAACAGTCATAAGGCCAGAAAGAAGATTGAGGTTGGTGCACGAGTTAAAGACAGCAATTTCAGCAGACAAGGCAGGCAAGAATATAGCAGGAAATGGAGGGGGCGGGGGAGCTGATGATTAAACTGCGTACATTTCAATGCAAGGGGCCTGACAGCTAAGGAAGCTGAACATGGGACAGGGAGATTATAGTTATTACAGGAACACAGCTGAGGGAGGGACAGGACTGGCAACTCATTGTTTCAAGGTGGAGATGCTACAGGAAGCATTGAAAGGGAGGAAAGAGAGGACACGTGGTTGTGGGTTTTGATTGCATGAAGCATTACATTAGTACTTAGAGAAGATATTTTTGTGGGACCACCCAGTGAAGCTATTTTAGTGGAACTGAGAAATAAGAATGCGTCATCACTCTGACACGATTGTCTTACTGACCCCAAATAATCAGTGGCAGACTGAGGAACAAACATATCAGGAGATCTCAAATATCAATCATAATAATAGGTTGGGGTTTTTAAACTTTCCAAACTTAGACTGGGTCTGCCAGTGTTCAGTGTTCGCAAGGGAGGAATTTGGTAATTGTGTTCCAAAAACTCCCAATCAATATGTAAATGGCCTGAAAAGAGAAAGGGGCAAAACCTGACCTCCCCTTGGGAAACAAGGTAGGGAAAGGGACTGAGGTGTGAGTGGGAAAGCATTTTGCCAAAGTGACTCAAGTCTATTAGTTTGAAAATAGCGATGGAAAAGGACAGGGCTGGTCCCCAGGTTCAAGTTATAAAATGGGGCCGGACCAATCTTGATAATATCAGACAGGAACTTTCAAAAGGTGATTGGGGAGACTATTTGCAGGGAAAGGGAAGTCTGGCAAGTTAGAATATTTTAAAACAGATACGTTGAGCGATCACCACCAGCATGTTCCTGTTTGTGTGCAGGTCAATGCTGACAGCATTAGGAAACACTGGCTGTCTATTGAGGGTCTGGTCAAGGAAAAGGGTGCACATGTCAGGTATAGCCAGCTGGACCAAGGGAATCCCTGAGGATCACAGGGACTTTAGGAATACACTTTGGGTAGAAATTAGAAATCAGAAAATCAGAAAGTGTACATGCAATAGTCTTGGCAGAGAACGATAAGGAGAATCCGAAAGTGATTGTATAAATATATTGAGTAAAAGAGTAACTCGAGACAAAATAGTGTCCCTTAAAGATCAATGAGACCATTGATGTGTGGAACCACAGAATATGGCAATGACCTTAAACACATTTTTCCTCCAGAACCTACTGTGGACAAAGACTGGGCAACTCAGGGAACAAGAGTAATACTTTAGACCACAATTGGAGTATTCTGCAATTCCAGTCTCCCCGCTATAGGAAGGACGTTGTGAAATTTGAATGTGTTCAGAAAAGATTTACAAGATGTTGCCCGGGTTGTTAGTGAATAAGCTGGGGTTATTTTCCCTGGAGCATTGGAGACTGAGGGGTGACCTGACAGAGGTTTATATAAACATGGTGTGTATGGATTGGGTAAACAGTGAAGGTCTTTTCCCAGGGGTTGGAGAGTCCAAAACTAGAGGGCATAGGTTGAAGGTTAAAGGGAAAGGTTTAAACGGCACTGAATGGACAGCTTTTTTATGCACACGGTGATGTGTGTATGGAATGAGCTGAGAGAGAACGTAGCAGATTTAAGAGATATTTGGATGGGTATATGAATAATAATGGTTTAGATGTACATGGACCAAATGCTGGTAAATGGGATGGATTTATTTACATCTTCTGCTCAGCATGGACGTGTTGGACCGAAGGGTCTGTTTCCATGCTGTACATCTCTATGACTTAAAAAGAGTGCATGTTATCGAAGGTTTTAAAACACAAAGGTATGGAAAGCCCCAGGACCTGATTAAGTGTATCACAGGACACTGTGGGATGCGAGGGAAGAAATTGTGGAGCCCCGAGCAAAGATATGTGTACCATTGACAGCCATGTGCGATGTGCTGGAAAGGCTGGAGGGTGGCATAGTGGGCAGTGAAGGAGGTTTTTTTGAGATTACAAAGTGATCTTGATGAAATGAGTGAATGGGCTGAAAATGGTAGATGGAATTCAAACTGAATAAACGCAAGGTAGTGCACTTGGTAAAACAAACAAGGGTAGAGCTTATATAATTAATGGTCGGGTCTCAGTTAATGTTTTAGAGCAGAGGGACCTCTGGGTTTAGGTACATAATCCTTGAAGTTTGCATCACAGGATGGACAAGGCAGTGCTTGGCATGCCTGACTATTGCTCAGTCCATTGAGTGGAGGATTTGGAATGTCATGCTGAGATTGCAGAGACATTTGTGAGGCCTGTTCTGCAATACTCCATCCAGTTCTGGTCGCCCAGTTATGTAGAGGATATTAATAAGCTGCAGGGGGTTCAGAAGTGATTTACCAGGATATTGCAGGGTATGGAAGGCTTGAGTTCTGAAAAATGGCTGGATAGGCTGAGTCTTTTTTCACTAGAGCCTGGAGGTTGAGATGTGATGTTAGAAAAGTTTATTTTTAAAAATGAGGTATATAGATCGATTTAATGGTAGTTGCCTTTTCCACAGGATGTGGACTCTCAAGAGGAAGGACCACATTTTAGAGATTAGAAGAGAGAAATGTTCAAAAAAAAGGCATGGGGGCAACTTGTTACACAGATGGTGTTTTCATTGTGGAATGAACTTCCTCAGGAAGGGGCGGATGTGGGTACAATTATAACGTTTAAAAACAGAGATACTAAACGAGTATTTTGCATCAGTTTTTACTGTGGAAAAGAATATGGAAGAGATAGAATGTAGGGAAATAGATGGTGACACCTTGAAAAACGTCCATATTACAGAGGAGCAAGAGCTGGATGTGTTGAAATGGATAAAGGTGGAGAAATTCCCAGGACTTGATCAGGTAGACCCGTGAACTCTGTGGGAAGCTAGAGAAGTGATCACTGGACCTCTTGCTGACATATTTGTATCATAGATTGTCATAGGTGAGCCGCCGAAAGACTGGAAGTTGGCAAACGTGGTGCCACTGTTGAAGAAGTGTGGTAAGGACAAGCCAGGGATTTACAGATCAGTGAGTCTGACGTCGGTGGCGGGCAGGTTGTTGGAGGGAATCCTGAGGGACAGGATGCACATGTATTTGGAAAGGCAAGGACTGATTAGGGAGAGTGAAAATAGCTTTGTGCGTGGGAGATCCTGTCTCACAAACTTGATTGAGTTTTTTGAAGAAGTTACAAAGAGGATTGATGAGGGCTGAGCGGTAGATGTGATATATATGGACTTCAGTGAGGCGTTCGAGGAAAAGGTGAGGACTCCAGATGCTGGATTTGCCTTCTCTATTACCTGCTGACTCTGTAAGCTACCTTTTTCAGATTGATAAACAAGAACTCCCTCAACTCTTTCTGGTGTCGGTCTGAAACCAAACAGTGTTAGCCTGACAGAACGTCGGGAGCAAACTGAAATTGTTAGAAAGGATATGTCAATATACAATAACTGGCCACTCAGAAACACATTTGATAAAAGAGAATTTGTTTTTGAGTCTGTTGGATTTAACTTGTTGGTGTGAATATAAATGGCAGAATTGTAAGGGTGTAGAGGGGGTGGAGTGGTATCGGGGATATGGTGTATTTGACTTATCGGATGCATTTATGCAAGTTTCATATAGGGCTAAAGAGTAACCTGGTAGAGAATAGGGCCCCTTAAAGATCAATAAGGTCACCCATGTGAGGAACCAGAGGAGATGGGTGAGGTATTAGACAAAATAATCTTGTCAGTGTTTACTGTGGAGAAAGAGATGGAAACTCGGGAACTTGGGGAAATAAATAATGATGTGTTGGAAAGAATCCTCATCAGAGAAGAGAAAGTGCTGGAATCTTAAAACAAATAAAGGTAGATCAATCCTCAGTAGCTCATTAGGTCAATCCTAAAATATTAATGGAAACGAGGGAAGAGATTACAGTGTCCCTAATAGAGATATTTATATTATCAACAGACACAGTGAGATGTTGGAAGGCAAGAGGTTGGCTAATACTGTTCCATCACTCAAGGGCTGCAGGGAAAAGCCAAGACATTACAGCCCAGTGAGCCCAGTGATGGGAAAGTTGTTGGAGGAGATTCTGAGAGAAAGGAGCTCCTTTTATTCACAAAGACGAGGGCTGATCCAAGATAGTCAGCATGGCTTTGTGAGTGGGAAACCATGTTTCACAAACCGGATTGACTCTTTGAGGAGGTGGCCCAAGATACGTGAAGGCAGAGCAGTCGACGTTGTCCACATGGACTTTAGCATCTAGTCAAGTGGAAGAAGGAAGCTAACTTAAGGTTGAGGAAGCAAGGATCAGACAGGGCTCCAGAGAGTTACATTGGATGGCACGGTGTCTCAGTGGTTAGCACTGCGACCTCATAGCAGCACGGACTCCATTTCGATTCCAGCCTCAGGCAACAGTCTGTGTGGAGCTTATACATTCTCTCTGTGTCTACGTGGGTTTCCTCCAGGTGCTCCGGTTACCTCCCACGGCCCAAAGATGTGCATCTTAGTTGACTCAGTCATGCTAAATTACCTATAGTGTTCACGGATGGGTAGGTTTGGCGCATTAGTCAGGGCAAATGGAGAGTAATAGGGTGGGGGAATGGGGCTGGGTTGGATACTGTTCGGAGGGTTGATATGGAGGTGTTGGGTCAAATGGCCTGTTTCCACATTGTCGGGATTCTCTGAAGGGACCAGGAAGGAACTGAGGAACTGGCTTAGGGCAACTAGAAGGGGGCATGAAAAAGCATTTTTGGGAAGGATTAAGGAAAACCATAAGGCACTCTCCACTTATGCAAGGAAGAAGAGCATGGCCGGAGTGAGGATAAGGCCAATCTGGGAT
Source organism: Chiloscyllium punctatum (assembly GCF_047496795.1). Classification (NCBI taxonomy): domain Eukaryota; kingdom Metazoa; phylum Chordata; class Chondrichthyes; order Orectolobiformes; family Hemiscylliidae; genus Chiloscyllium; species Chiloscyllium punctatum. The sequence goes on from NC_092769.1 coordinate 58,721,741, forward strand.
AGAGGTAAGAAATTGAGCCTGGAGTCACAGGAGGTAAGAGAAGTCCTTAATGAATGCTATGTCTCAGTATTCACTGCTGAGAGGGACCTTGTCGTTTGTGAGGACAGTGTGAAACAGGCTGATGCACGTGAACAGGTGGGTGTTAAGAAGGAGGATGTGCTGAGAAGTTTGTAAAAGATAAGGATAGATAAGTCACTGAACCAGGCTGGATGCATCCAAAGTTACTACACGAAGCGAGGGAATGGATTGTTGCACACCTGGTAATGACGTTTGCCCCCTCACTGTCCACTGGAGTCGGACCAGATGATTGGAGGCAGAAAAATATTATTCCCTTGTTCAGGAAAGGGAATAAGGATAATCCTGGGAATTGCACATCTGTCATTCTTATGTCTGTGGTGTGCAGATTATTGGAGACGACTCTGGGAGACAGGATTTATTATTCCTTGGAAAACCATAGTTTGATTACAGATAGTCAGCATGGTTTTGTAAGGGGCAGGTCATGCCTTACAAATCTTATTGAATCTTTTGAGAATGTGACGAAACGCCTTTATGGCTCATTCAGAAAGAACTGAGGCATGGGATACAGGGAAACCTCTCTGTCTGGATATGGGATTACTGGCCCACAGAACACAGAGGGTGATGATAGAAACCATTCATCCTGGAGCTCCGTGACCAGTGGATTTCTGCAGGGAGTGGTTACAGGGCCTCTGTTCTTTGTGATTTGATGAATAAGTTGGATGTGTGAGTTGAAGAGTGGGTTAGTAAGTTTGCCAATGACACGAAGGTTGGTGGAGTGGTTGACAGTGTGGAGGGCTGTTGTAGGTTGCAATGGGACATTGACAAGATGTTGAGAAGTAGCAGATGGAGTTCAATCTTGAAAAGTGTGAAGTCATTCATTTTGGAAGATTAATTTTGAATGCAGAATTCAGGGTTAAAGGCAGGATCTTTAGCAGTGTGGAGGAACAGAGAGATCTTGTGTTCCAAGTCCCTAGATCCCTCAAAGTAGCCACCCAAGCTGATCGGCTTGTTAAGAAGGAATATATTGTGTGGGATTTCATCAGTTTGGAGATTGAGTTTTAAGCTGTGAGGTAATGCGCCAGCTCTATAGAGCCCTGGTTAGACCCCACTTGGAATATTGTGTTCAGTTCTGGTCCGTTCATTACAGGAAGGATGTGGAAACTTTAGAGAGGGTAAAGAGGAGATTTACCAGGTTGCTGCCTTTAATGGAGAGCATGTCTTACGATGAAAGGTTGAGGGAGCGAAGGCTTTTCTCATTGGAGTGAAGAAGGGTGAGGGGTGACATGGCAGAGGTGAACAAGGTGATGACAGGCATAGATAGAGTGAATAGAGATTTTTTTACGCTGACATATACAGCTATTTCAAGGTATTATAATTTTCGGGTGATTAGCGGATGGTTCAGGGGAGATTTCAGAAGTAGGTTCGTTACATACAGAGTGGTAGCTGAGTGGAATGCACTGCCAAGCGTGGGGGTAATATTAGATGTATTAGGGACATTTAGTAAACTTCTGGATAGGCACATGGATGATAATAAATTGAAGGGTATAGAGGTTAAAGACATAGAGATGTACAACATGGAAACATACACTTCTTTCCAACCCGTTCATGCCGACAAGATATTCCAACCCAATCTAGCACCCAGTCCATATACCTCCAAACCCTTCCTATTCATATACCCATCCAAATACCTCTTAAATGTTGCAATGTTCCCAGCCTCCACCACTTCCGCTGGCAGCTCATTCCATACACGTAACACCCTCTGTGTGAACAAGTTGACCCTTAGGTCTCTTTTATATCTTTTACCCTCTCATCCTAAACATATACCCTCTAGTCCCTGACTTCCCAACCCCATGGAAAAGACTTTGTCTATTTACCCTCTTCATGCCCCTCATAATTTTGTAAACTTCTATAAAGTCACCCCTCAACCTCCGATTTTCCGAGGAAAACAGCCCCAGCCTGTTCAGCCTCTCCCCATAGCTCAAATCCTCCAGCACTGGCAACATCCTTGTAAATCTTTTCTGAACCCTTTCAAGTTTCCCAACCTCCTTCCGATAGTAAGGAGAACAAAATTGCCTGCAATATTCCAACAGAAGCCGAACCAATGTGCTATACAGCCGCAACATGACCTCCCAACTCATGTACTCAATACTCTGACCAATAAACAAAAGCAAACCAAACGCCGCCTTCACGATCCTATCTACCTGCGACTCCACTTTCAAGGAGCTATGAACCTGCACCCCAAGGTCTCTTGGTTCAGCAACACTCTCTAGAACCTTACCATTAAGTGTGTAAGCCCTGCTAAGATTTGCTTTCCCAAAATGCAGCACCTCGCATTTATATGAATTAAACTCTAATTGCCACTTTTTTTTTATCTTAGCGGTTGGATAAAAGATTGGCATATTATCACAGCCGTGTTTGTCATTTGGATAAATTGTTTGGATGGGAATATTGTTATATATGTTAAGTATTTTGAATAAGACTGAAATTGGTGGTAAACTGGACAGTGATGAAGGTTATCTGTGATGCAACAGGATGAACAGTAATGCTGGGATAGTGGGCTGAAGAATAGGGGATGGAGTTTCATGAGATAAATGTGAAATGTTCCATTTTGGTGAAACAAACCAGGGTGGGACTTGTACAGTTAATGTTTGGGCCCTGGGGAGTGTTGTAAGTCAGTGATCCAGTGACCCAGGTACACAGTTCTTTGAAAGTGGTGTCACAGGTAGACAGGCTGGTGAAGCAGGCGTTTGGGATGGTTACCATCATTGGGGAGAGCATTGAGAGTAGGAGTTGGGACGTCATGTTGTATCTGTACAAGAGATTGGTCAGGTCACCATAAAAGCATTGTTGATTTGTGGGAAGAAATCATCTGGTTCACTGACCTCCTTTTGTGTAGACCATCTGACACTCTAACCTGGCCTGGCTAACATGTGACTCCAGAGCCATTGCAATATGGCTAACTCTGAGCTGTCCTCTGGGTAATTAGCAGTGACACCCACATCCCATGAATGATTAAATAAAAGTGCATATGTCCCTCCCTACCTCTGCAAACCCCTCCAGCTGTAGCAATTCATACTGGCTTTGTAACATCGTTCATGCCCTGACCACACTCTGGAACACTCTTACCACCTCCGGCACCTTCACCTCTCCCTGTTCCTATTGTGACATTAAACCCTGACACTGATTCCCCTTCCCACTTCCCAACTCCTGCTAGCAGACCCTTTGAAATCCCTTTGACACTTACTCCTAAAACGCTCTCTCACTTCAGGATTTTAAGTACTTTTTGGTGATCTTCTAAGCCTCATAATCTAATATGATACATTTTGTCCTGAGTGAGGGACAGGTGGGAGTTTTTTGTTGAGGTTTTTTCTGTTTCAATGGAATGTTCTTTTGTTGTGTGATTTACACTGTTCCTTCAAATGTTTTCCACTGTTCATTTACAGACACATATTTAAGTCTGTTTCGGCTCTTTACCTTGGTCAGTTCTCATTCAAACCCATGTAATTGGCTGTTTTGTTTCTAGTTGTAGCATGTCTTTTCTGTGATTCACTTTAAAACTTTATATTTCTTTAAACTGCACTTTATCACAATTTCCCAGAGGACCTCTCCAGGTGACATTACTCAGTTTTTAAGTTTCATCACACAACGGTCGCTCTGAGCTAGTTATGCCCCTAGCCAGTTGCACAATTTGTTATTTAAAGAAATCTGTAACAAACCGATTCCCTGATGTACAATAATACTTAAACTCTGTCCCATCCTGTTCCTTTCGGCTTGTCTTCAGTCACATTCCCACGCTGCTCCCATACTTCACCTTTTCTCTTTGCATTTGGAAAGCTCGTTTCACCTGAACCATGTCCCTGCATCCTCTCTTGTCAGTTTAAAGCCCTGTCCCTGTCCATGATTGGCCAGGACACTGGTTCCAGCACGGTTCCAGTGGGACCATCCTAATAGGTTATTTTTAAAATCGGGTATGGGATGTGGATGTCTCTGGCTGACCAGCCTTTTCTGCACTGGTGCACAAGCCATGCCATAGATACAGTGTTGCAGAGTAGTAAGTCTTATTAGAGTGTTGGAGGAGAGCACAGAACAGAAAGACCCCAGGCAGCATTCCCAACATCTTGTTAGAGGCCTGCTCTCCCCTCTGTTGTCCTGATGCTCACTAAGACAGCACAGGCCTGGATTGATAACTATGAATTCCCCATGCTGTCTCAGTGCAAATGTAAATTAAAGTAGAGGTGGTGATTGAGCCTAGGGTGTGTCTGTACTGTACTATGCTCCCCCTCCAGCACTGTATCTATGCCATGTCTTGTTAGCGATGTTTGGAGCCCTCTCATTGCTCTCTGCTCTATGCACTGTGAGTGATCTTACCTCACTGCAGGATTTATTGAAGGCTCCAGATCTCCCTGCCCTTTGTCTCTCTGGCAGACCAATCATCTTCAATGGGGTGTTGGACGAGACCCCCAGCAATTGGGAAGTCTATTGAGTCAGCACCTCCCCGAGTACCTACAGGAGACAGAAATAGACAGAATGGGAAATTAGACTGATGCAGAGAGGGTTACACATGGAGAATGGAAATGAGCACCTCAGAGATCTGTAAAATCCCACTCCATCCCTGGCCTGTGCTGTTCAATCTCTCTGGAGTGGAGAATTCTGTTGGCTCAGGATCTGGAGTAACTGCAAGAGTGAGAGACACTGACAGAGGCAGCAATTAGACCTACACAGTGAGGGATACCACATGGAGAGAGAATTAGTGAGATCACTAGAGTGCTGGAAGACCTCAGGATCACACAGTCATGTTGGAAGAATGGGTTTATCTTCATGATGCCCTGGTATCAGTGCTCAGGGATGAGCAACCAGTGAGCAGGCGGAATTATGGCCTAGTGGTATTACTGCTAGAGCATGTATCCAAGACCTCAGCTAATGTTCAGCGGAAGAGGGTTTGAATACCACCTTCAGAAATGGTGGAATTTGAAATCAATAATTTTAAAAATAGTAATTAGCAATCCATAAATAAATATGACACCGTTGCAGATGTACATAAAACCCAAACACTTGTCCTTTAGATAAGGACATCTGCTCATCCTCATGTGGTCTGCACGACATCCCCACAGCAAAGTGTTTGCCTTTCAATTGCCCTCTGAAATGGCCAAGCAAATTACTTAGCTCGAAGGCAGCTCGGGCTGGGCAGGAAAGGCTGGTCCGCCAGAGACATCCACATCCCATACCCGATTTTAAAAATAACCCATTAGGATGGTCCCACTGGAACTGTACTGGAACCAGTGTCCTGGCCAATCATGTCGGTAGGTTTATGGACAGGGCTTTAAATTGACAAGAGAGGATACAGGGACAGGGTTCAGGTGAAACGAGCTTTCCAAATGTAAAGAGAAAAGGTGAAGTATGGGAGCAGCGTGGGAATGTGACTGAAGACAAGCCGAAAGGAACAGGATGGGACAGAGTTTAAGTATTATTGTACATCAGGGAATCGGTTTGTTACAGAAAATTGTGGGGACGAGTAAATTATGTTTTTTTTTTGGAATGGATAATGCCTCTTCAATAAGGTAGATTGATTTTGACACAGAGATAAAATGAATTTAGACACCAGAGAGACCTGGTTACAGGGCCAACAAAACGTGGACATAAATATTCAATGGATCACAACTTTGCGGAAACTCAGGCAAAATGGGCAACGCGAACAATAATGGATAACAAAAGTCATTACAGAGAAAGCATTTGACCTCAGATCATGAGGTAGAGTCAGTCTGAATGTAAATTCTGGCTACTACTTGCCAAGTACACAAGCAGCAGAAAAGTTTAAGCCACCGAACAGCATTCCATTGCTCATCACTGTATTACACAGAAACTCATTGGAATTTTTTAACAAACACTTTGTGATAATTTTGGTAAATTTCAAGATTCACATAATCTGGGACAGTCACACTGACAACAGTGATATCGGAAGAGGAGTTCAGAGATTTTTTTTCAGGGTTTCATTGAATAACAAATTGTGCAACTGGCTAGGGACATAACTATCTCAGCACGAACGTTATGTGATGAAACTTAGTAACTGAATAATATCACCTGGAGAGATCCTCTGGGAAAATGTGATAAAGTGCAGTTTAAAGAAATATAAAGTTTCAAAGTGAATCACAGAAAGGACACGCTACAACTAGAAACAAAAAACATTGAAACATCGATTCTCCTGTTCCTTGGATGCTGCCTGACCTGCTGCGCTTTTCCAGCAACACATTTTCAGCTCTGATCCAAAGCATCTGCAGTCCTCACTTTCTCTTAGAAAAAAAAACAGCCAATTACATGGGTTTGAATGAGAACGGACCAAGGTAAAGAGCCGAAACAGACTTAAATGTGTGTCTGTAAATGAACAGTGGAAAACATTTGAAGGAACAGTGTGAATCACACAACAAAAGAACATTCCATTGAAACAGACAAAACCTCAACAAAAAAATCCCACCTGTCCCTCACTCAGGACAAAATGTATCATATTAGATTATGGGGCTTAGAAGATCACCAAAACATACTTAAAATCCTGAAGTGAGAGAGTGTTTTAGGAGTAAGTGTCAAAGGGATTTCAAAGGGTCTGCTAGCAGGAGTTGGGCAGTGGGAAGGGGAATCATTGTCAGGGTTTAATGTCACAAAAGGAACAGGGAGAGGAGAAGGTGCTGGAGGTGGTAAGAGTGTTACTGAGAGTGGTCAGGTCCTGAACGGTGTTACAAAGCCAGTAGGGATTGCTGCAGCTGGATGGGGTTTGCAGAGGTAGGGAGGGACATATGTATTTTTATTTAATCATTCATGGGATGTGGGTGTCACTGCTAATTACCCAGAGGACAGCTCAGAGTTAGCCATATTGCAATGGCTCTGGAGTCACATGTTAGCCAGGCCAGGTTAGAGTGTCAGATGTTCTACACAAAAGGAGGTCAGTGAACCAGATGAGTTCTTCCCACAAATCAACAATGCTTTTATGGTGACCTGACCAATCTCTTGTACAGATACAACATGACGTCCCAACTCCTACTCTCAATGCTCTGCCCAATGATGGTAACCATCCCAAACGCCTGCTTCACCAGCCTGTCTACTGTGACCCCACTTTCAACTGTGGTGTCGGTGTACCTGTGAAACTGTGTACCTGGGTCACTGGGTCACTGACTGACAACACTCGCCAGGGCCCAAACATTAACTGGACAAGTCCCACCCTGGTTTGTTTCACCAAAATGGAACATTTCACATTTATCTCATGAAACTCCATCCCCTATTCTTCAGCCCACTATTCCAGCATTACTGTTCATCCTGTTGCATCACCGATAACCTTCATCACTGTACAGTTTACCACCAATTTCAGTGTCACCCAAAAAACTTACTTAACTTACATAACAATATTCCTATCCAAACAATTTATCCAAATGACAAACACGGACGTGATAATATGCCAACCTTTTATCCAACTGCTAAGATAAAAAAAAGTGGCAACTAGAGTTTAATTCATATAAATGCGAGGTGCTGCATTTTGGGAAAGCAAATCTTAGCAGGACTCATACACTTAATGGTAAGGTTCCAGGGAGTGTTGCTGAACCAAGAGACCTTGGGGTGCAGGTTCATAGCACCTTGAAAGTGGAGTCGCAGGTAGATAGGATAGTGAAAGCGGCGTTTGGTATGCTTTTGCTTATTGGTCAGAGTATTGAGTACATGAGTTGGGAGGTCATGTTGCGGCTGTATAGCACATTGGTTAGGCTACTGTTGGAATATTGCGTGCAATTTTGTTCGGAAGGAGGTTGGGAAACTTGAAAGGGTTCAGAAAAGATTTACAAGGATGTTGCCAGTGCTGGAGGATTTGAGCTATAGGGAGAGGCTGAACAGGCTGGGGCTGTTTTCCTCGGAAAATCGGAGGTTGAGGGGTGACTTTATAGAAGTTTACAAAATTATGAGGGGCATGAAGAGGGTAAATAGATAAAGTCTTTTCCATGGTTTTGGGAAGTCAGGGACTAGAGGGTATATGTTTAGGATGAGAGGGGAAATGATATAAAAGAGACCTAAGGGACAACTTGTTAACACAGAGGGTGGTACGTGTATGGAATGAGCTGCCAGTGGATGTGGTGGAGGCTGGTATAATTGCAACATTTAAGAGGTATTTGGATGGGTATATGAATAGGAAGGATTTGGAGGTATATGGACTGGGTGCTAGATTGGGTTGGAATATCTGGTCGGCATGAACGGGTTGGAAAGAAGTGTATGTTTCCATGTTGTACATCTCTATGTCTTTAACCTCTATACCCTTCGATTTATTATCATCCATGTGCCTATCCAGAAGTTTACTAAATGTCCCTAATACATCTAATATTACCCCCACGCTTGGCAGTGCATTCCACTCAGCTACCACTCTGTATGTAACGAACCTACTTCTGAAATCTCCCCTGAACCATCCGCTAATCACCCGAATATTATAACACCTTGAAATAGCTGTATATGTCAGGGTAAAAAAAATCTCTCTTCACTCTATCTATGCCTGTCATCACCTTGTTCACCTCTGCCATGTCACCCCTCACCCTTCTTCACTCCAATGAGAAAAGCCTTCGCTCCATCAACCTAAGACATGTTCTCCAGTACAGATACCATGCTGGTAAATCTCCTCTTTACCCTCTCTAAAACCTCCACATCCTTCCTGTAATGAACGGACCAGAATTGAACACAATATTCCAAGATGGGTTTAACCTGGGCTCTATAGAGCTGGCGCATAACCTCACAGCTTTAAAACTCAATCTCCAAACTGATGAAATCCCACACAATATATTCCTTCTTAACAAGCCGATCAGCTTGGGTGGCTACTTTGAGGGATCTAGGGATTTGGAACCAAAGATCCCTTTGTTCCTCCACACTGCAAACGATCCTGCCTTTCACCCTGAAATCTGCATTCAAAATCAATCTTCCAAAATGAATGACTTCACACTTTTCAAGATTGAACTCCATCTGCTACTTCTCAGCATCCTGTCAATGTCCCATTGCAAACTACAGCAGCCCTCCACACTGTCAACCACTCCACTAACCTTTGTGTCATTGGCAAACTTACTAACCCACTCTTCAACTCACACATCCAACTTATTCATCAAATCACAAAGAACAGAGGCCCTGTAACCACTCCCTGCAGAAATCCACTGGTCACGGAGCTCCAGGATGAATGGTTTCTATCATCACCCTCTGTGTTCTGTGGGCCAGTAATCCCATATCCAGACAGAGAGGTTTCCCTGTATCCCATGCCTCCGGACTTTCTGAATGAGCCATAAAAGATGTTTCGCCACATTCTCAAAAGATTCAATAAGATTTGTAAGGCATGATCTGCCCCTTACAAAACCATGTTGACTCTGTAATCAAACTATGGTTTTCCAAGGAATAATAAATCCTGTCTCCCAGAGTCGTCTCCAATAACCTGCACACCACAGACATGAGACTGACAGATGTGCAATTCCCAGGATTATCCCCATTCCCTTTCCTGAACAAGAGAATAATATTTTTCTGCCTCCAATCATCTGGTCCAACTCCAGTGGACAGTGAGGGGGCAAACGTCATTACCAGGTGTGCAACAATCCATTCCCTCGCTTCGTGTAGTAACTTTGGACGCATCCAGCCTGGTTCAGTGACTTATCTATCCTTATCTTTTACAGACTTCTCAGCACATCCTCCTTCTTAACACCCACCTGTTCACATGCATCAGCCTGTTTCATGCTGTCCTCACAAACGACACGGTCCCTCTCAGCAGTGAATACTGAGACATAGCATTCATTAAGAACCTCCCTTACCTCCTGTGACTCCAGGCTCAATTTCTTACCTCTATCCCAGATTGGCCTTATCCTCACTCTGGCCATGCTCTTCTTCCTCGCGTAAGTGGCGAATGCCTTACGGTTTTCCCTAATTTTCCCAACAATGATTTTTCATGCCCCCTTCTAGTTGCCCTAAGTCAATTCCTCAGTTCCTTCCTGGTACCTTCAGAGAATCCCTACAATGTGGAAACAGGCCATTTGACCCAACACCTCCATTTAAACCCTCCAAACAGTATCCAACCCAGCCCCATTCCCCCACCCTATTACTCTCCATTAGCCCTGACTAATGCGCCAAACCTACCCATCCGTGAACACTATGGGTAATTTAGCATGGCTGAGTCAACTAAGATGCACATCTTTGGGCCGTGGGAGGTAACCGGAGCACCTGGAGGAAACCCACGTAGACACAGAGAGAATGTATAAGCTCCACACAGACTGTTGCCTGAGGCTGGAATCGAAATGGAGTCCGTGGTGCTATGAGGTCGCAGTGCTAACCACTGAGACACCGTGCCATCCAATGTAACTCTCTGGAGCCCTGTCTGATCCTTGCTTCCTCAACCTTAAGTTAGCTTCCTTCTTCCACTTGACTAGATGCTAAAGTCCATGTGGACAACGTCGACTTCTCTGCCTTCACGTATCTTGGGCCACCTCCTCAAAGAGTCAATCCGGTTTGTGAAACATGGTTTCCCACTCACAAAGCCATGCTGACTATCTTGGATCAGCCCTCGTCTTTGTGAATAAAAGGAGCTCCTTTCTCTCAGAATCTCCTCCAACAACTTTCCCATCACTGGGCTCACTGGGCTGTAATGTCTTGGCTTTTCCCTGCAGCCCTTGAGTGATGGAACAGTATTAGCCAACCTCTAACCTTCCAACATCTCACTGTGTCTGTTGATAATATAAATATCTCTGTTAGGGACACTGTAATCTCTTCCCTCGTTTCCATTAATATTTTAGGATTGACCTAATGAGCTACTGAGGATTGATCTACCTTTATTTGTTTTAAGATTCCAGCACTTTCTCTTCTCTGATGAGGATTCTTTCCAACACATCATTATGTATTTTCTCAAGTTCCCGAGTTTCCATCTCTTTCTCCACAGTAAACACTGACAAGATTATTTTGTCTAATACCTCACCCATCTCCTCTGGTTCCTCACATGGGTGACCTTATTGATCTTTAAGGGGCCCTATTCTCTACCAGGTTACTCTTTAGCCCTATATGAAACTTGCATAAATGCATCCGATAAGTCAAATACACCATATCCCCGATACCACTCCACCCCCTCTACACCCTTACAATTCTGCCATTTATATTCACACCAACAAATTAAATCCAACAGACTCAAAAACAAATTCTCTTTTATCAAATGTGTTTATGAGTGGCTAGTTACTGTATATTGACATACCCTTACTAACAATTTCAGTATGCTCCCGATGTACTGTCAGGCTAACACTATTTGGTTTCAGACCGACACCAGAAAGAGTTGAGGGCGTTCTTGTTTATCAGTCTGAAAAGGGTAGCTTACAGAGTCAGCAGGTAATAGAGAAGGCCAATCCAATGCTGGAAGTGCTTATTCTCAGCTCCACCCAATGTCTCATTAATGCATTATCCTCATCCTTTCTTCACAACTTGTTGATTTTATTTCCCGAAATGTCGATTCTCCTGCTCCTTGGATGCTGCCTGGCCTGCTGCGCTTTTCCAGCAACACATTTTCAGCTCTGATCTCCAGCATCTGCAGTCCTCACTTTCTCCTCGAAGATTTTTTTCCCTAGTCTGCCTCTTGTGACTAGATTGGATGGGCATATCTGGTCAGCATGGATGGGTTGGACAGAAGGATCTGTTTCCATCCTGTACATCTCATTGACTCTATGACTGTATCCCAACAGCCCTTCAGTATTCACTTCCCAGCGATGGTCATTCTGCAGTTACATCTCCGGAATGACAGTCCCATCATATCTGTTCATTGTCATTCTATCTGCCTTATGGCGAATACAGGGAGTCATTCCTCAGTCGTGGGGGGTTGAACGGATGGGTAGAGGTTACAGAGATAGGGAGGCTTACAGGGGCTCGAGGATGTTCGAGTAAAACAGAGTTACATCTGGTAAAGAATGTCAGTGGGACAAAGGGGTTTGGGGATTGGAGGAATTTACAGAGACAGGGAGCTGGATTAGATTCTGGAGATCGGGAAAGGGATGAATGTAGGGAGAGGCAGACAGAGTGAGAGGCAGTGACAGGGGGTGTTTCAGGTAGGAGAGAATTGTATATACTGACAGAGGTATGGAAGGTTGTAGTGACGGAAGACATCTACAGATGTAAGGCAGTTTCTAGGTTCTGGAGACTACATTGTTAGGAAGGCAATGGAGAATGCCAGGTTGCTGGGTTGGAGACAGTTACACAGATGGGGAGGGTTGCACAATCTGAAAGAAATTCCTGTGGTCGGGAGGGGTGTGGGAGGCGGGAACGAGTGTGAAATTTGAAACAATTCAGGTAAAAGAATTGGAGAAGGGTAAGGAGATTACAAATTTTTCACAGCTCAGGAAGGGCTGTAGGAGTTGGAGAAGATTACCTCGGTAGGGACCGGTGGAAAGTTTAAAGATAAATACATTGACATGGGGAGGGGGTGGTATTGGTAGGAGGAGCTTACAGGGATGCCGGCACTGTCAGGGTTTACAGGGATGAAGTAATTTAGTATCCACTGGAGAAGTTTAGGGATGAGGGTGTTAGGGGTTAGAGAACCTGACAGAGACAGAGAGCATTGTGTGGACTAGAGGAGATTCCAAACAGAGGAAGGATTATCGGAACTGGAGGATATTACAGAGATCACTAACACTGCATGGGCCAGGATTGATGCTTGGGAACTCCTGTACTGTCTCAGGGAGGACCAATAGAGCAGAGGTGAGAGCAGGACCCTCACAGCTGGTGGGAATGAAGCCTAGGATGTTACTGTTCCTTGCCCAGCACTATATCTGCATCCTGTCTTCCAGGTCTGAATACAGAAGGCTACTAGCCCCACCCTATGCTGTTTACTGTGAGTGATCTTACTGGCTGCAGGATATACTGAAGGCTCCAGATCTCCCTCTCCCTCTCTCTCTGGCTGACCAAGTGTCTTCAATGAGCTGATGGATGAGACAGGATTTCTGAATATCCTGATTTCCTCCATGAGACAGAGAAGTAGACAGAATGGGAAATTAGACTGATGCAGTGAGGATAACTCATGCAGAGTGGCACAGAGTCCAGCAGAGATCACAAAAATCTCAGTCTCCAACTCTGACCTGTGCTGATGCATCTCTCTGGAGTGGACAATTCTGTTGACTTAGGATCTCAGACCAGCAGTAAAATAAGAAACGCTGACAGAGGTAGCAAATAGACGCACGCAGCGAGGGATACCACATGGAGATATACTGAGTGATATCACCAGAGTGCAGGAAGGTGTCTGAAGACGTGGTTCTGATGCAGTGGGGACTGCTACCAGTAATCAGGGAGGAGTCAGCCATTATACTGGAATGGGCTCCACTGGTACGGTGCTGGGGTCAATGTCCTTGTCAATCATATGACCAGGATTATGCAGAGTGCTTTAAACTGACACAGATGAGGAGGAACTGAGCTTAGGTGAAAAGAAATTCCCAAGTCCAAAGAGAAAGGTTGAAATATTGGAACACCATGGAGATGTGGCTAAAGACAAACAGAAAGAAACAAGAAGGGACTGAGTTTAACTGAAATTGTACATCAGCAAATAGTTTTGTGACAGGAAATTGTGATAAAAAAGTAAATTACTGTTTCTTATTTTGAACGCATGAAGTATTTGCAATATGAAATATGCACGTGTGACTTGTGATTTCTATCTAATCACCATCAGGGAGACGTGGTCACTGGGTAAACAAAAAGGTGAGTCATTAATATTAGAGGTCACACAACATTGTGGAAAGCCAGACAGAATGGGAAGCAGGATGGGAAACTCCCATAGTTAGGGAAAACAATGGGAATACCAAGCAATAGGAAACCATTTCTGGATAATAAGGGTCAGAGCACAGAAGTGGAAGGGCAGTGTTAAGGCCCCTTTACAACATGACATTATTAGACACTTCATGAACAGGGAATTATTTCAATTTGTAACGAAGGCACTGGGATAATTGTGAGGGAATTTAATCTTCCTCTCATCGTCTTGTTGGCGGTGGGTCACAGACAAGGCTGACTCTTTCCCACTCTCAGGGGGAGCTGAAACTGTGTTGCTGGAAAAGCGTAGTAGGTCAGGCAGCATCCAAGGAGCAGGAGAATTGACATTTCAGGCATGAGCCCTTCTTCAGGAATGCCCGAAATGTCGATTTTCCTGCTCCTTGGATGCTGCCTGTCCTGCTGCGCTTTTCCAGCAACACATTTTCAGCTCTGATCTCCAGCATCTGCAGTCCTCACTTTTTCACTCTCAGGGGGAGTCTGTACAGACCGATGTGTCCTTGCACAGACTTTGTTACACTTGGGACAGAAGGTGGCCATGGGAAGGGTGTGGGTGGGGCGTCGGTGTGACAGCGAGCTCCTTGTGCTGTTTTCTCCTGGTTTACCATTTTCCCCACAGCAAGTCGCGAGGTGCTCGACACCTTCCCAGTGCTCCTCCCCCACTTCGGAAGGTCTTGGCCCAGTAATTCCCAGGAGTTACCAGATTTGATTAAGAGATGAAAAAAAAACGATCAATTCTGAAGAAGCCAAAGTTTAGAAATGTGGACACATTTGTTAAAGAGATCGCAAGGGAGTCTCCGAGCAGGAGTGCAGTAGGAATAGGAAACGTTGCCAGCGTTTAATCAGATGATAGGAACAGGGAGAGGTGAAGGTACTGGAGTGGTGAGAGTGTTACAGAGAGGGGCAAAGGCCTGAACAATGTTCAAAAGCCAGTACGAATTGCTGCAGCTAGAGCTGTTGCAAAGGTAGGGATGGACATCTGTATTCTCATTGATTCATTCATGGCCTGAGGATGTCACCGGATGGACCAACATACATTGCCCTCCTGCTAATTGCCTAGAGTCAGCTCAGAGTCAGTCTCATTGCTGTGGGACTGGAGTCACATGTGAGCCAGACCAGGTAAGAATGTCAGATGTCCATCCCTAAAGGACATACGTGAACAAGTTGAGTTTATCCAGATAATCAACAATGCTTATATGGTGACCTCACTAATGTCCTTTACAGATACAATCTGACATCCCAACTTCTACTCTCAATGCTGTGACCAATGAAGGTAAGTATCCCAAACGCCTGCTCCACCAGCCTGTCTACCTGCAATGCTACTTTCAAAGAACTGTGTACCTGCATCCCTGGGTCACTGATTGGCAACACTACCCAGGGTCCTAACATTAACTGTCCAAGTCCAGCCAGGTCTGCTTTACCAGAATGCAACATATTGCCTTTCTCCACCTGCTATTCCTCAACTCATTGCCCCAGCATTACTGTTGATCCCATTGTACTCTTGGATAACCCTCTTCACTGTCCACATTATCACCAATTTCATTGTCACTCACAAACTTGCTAACCATGACTCCTGTATTATCATCCAAACCATTTAAATAAATGATTCACAGCAGTGACCCACCACCGAACCCCATGACACACCATTGGTCACAGGTTTACAGGTGAACTGCAACCCTCTATGAACACACTCTGTCTCCTACCGTCAATCCAATTTTGTATCCAATTGGTGAGTGCACCCTGGTTATGTGTGACCTAAACTTATGAACCAGTCTGCCATGCAGAACTTTGTGAAGGGCCTTGCTAAAGTTAATGTGGACATCATGTACTGCTCTGCTTTGATCTCTCACTTGTCTACCTCTACACTCAGGTTTGAGGCATGATTTCCCGTGCACAAAGCCATGCTGACTATCGTTAATCTGTCCTTGCCTTTCCAAATGCACAACGAGCCTTTCTATCAGAATCAACTCCAAAAACTTACCGACCTCTGCCATCAGTCTCACTTGTCTGTAGTGGCTGTCGATCACACAAACATCTCTGCGAGGGACTCGGTAGTTTTCTCGCTAGCTTCCCACTAGGCACTGGGATACATCTGATCATTTCCCAAGGTTTTATCTGACATTTTTTGCATTTTAAGCCATCCAGCACCTCCTGTTCTCCAATGTGAACTCTGTTCAAGACATCACTATGTATTTTCCCAAGTTCCCGAACTTCCATGTCTTTATCCCAAGTAAATACTAACGCAAAATATTTGTTCCGTATCTCACCCATCAGCAGTGATTCCACACAGACAGCCTCATTGACCTTTCAGGGGCCCTATTCTCTCACGAGTTAATTTTTAGACCTGGTTGAATATTGTCAAAATGTTTCTGAAATTTCAAATATCCCTCTCCCGCAACTCGCCTCCTCCAGCCTTAACTATTCTGCCATTTATGGTCACACCAAAGTACAGAATCCATCAGATTCCCCTTTTATAAAATCATGCGTCTCCCCTTGTTTCTAAGCATCCAGTAATCATTTATTGTCATATCCTTTATAATACACTCCAACACGTTCCCGACTTACTGTCAGGTTAACACCATTTGGTTTCAGACTGACTGCACAAAGGGTTTAGGGAATCCTTGTGGATCAATCTGTAAAAGGTAGTTTACAGGGTCAGCAGGTAATAGAGAAGGTAAATCAAATGTTGACATTTATTACAAAGGGAATGGAGTCTAACAATTGGGAGGTCTTGCTAAAAACATGTAAGGTACAAGTCAGGCCACACCTAGATTATAATGAACAGTATGCTTGCCCTAAGGAAAGACATTCTTGTGTTGGAGGCAGGCCAGGGAAAGTTCTTTCGGCTGATCCTGGAGTTGGCGGGATTTTCCAATGAGAAGAGGTGGAGTAGGTTGACCTTGAACCTATTGGGGTTTTTGAAGAATGGAAGAGAAATTGAATGAAACATCCAGGATTCGGAGGGGCTTTCACAGGGTAGATGCCATTAAGTTAGAAAATGGAACAGTACAGCACAGTAATAGGCCCTTCGGCCCACCATGGCTGTGCTGACCATTGTGCTATTCTAAACTAATCCCATCTGACTGCACATGGGCGATATCTCTCTATTCTCTGCCTGTTCATGTTTCTGTCGAAATGCCCTTCAAATGTTTGCTCTTGTTGCCACCTCTCCCACCTCCTGAGCAGCTTCTACCCTCTCGGTAAAGACAACTGGCCTCATTCATCTCACTTAAAACTTCTCACTCTCACCTTAAACCGGGGCACCCTAGTATTTGATATCTCTACATTGGAAAAAGGATTCCAACTATCCACACTATTCACGCCTTTCCTAATGCTATATACCTGTACCCAGTCACTTCTCAGTCTCTGATATTCTCACAAAACAATCCAACTGCGTTCAACCTCCTTACAGTAAACACATTCTCATTCAGGCAACATTCTGCCAACCCTCTGTTACACCCTCCGCAAAACCTTCACATCCTTCCTGTGGTGTGTCGATGTGAACGACACGCAACATTCCAGACATGGCCGAATGAAGTTTCATTCAGTCACGACATGACATGCAAAGGTCTGTACTCAATACTGTGACCAATGAAGGGAAACCTACCATAATCCTCCTTTACCACCACATTCTGCTGTGTTGTTATTTTCAGGGAGCTGCGGATTTGCAAACAAGGTCATGTTTATCAATGTTTCCAACTAGTCAATTAGTGCACTTCTCTCTTCCATTTGACTTCATAAATGCATCACTTCACACCTGTCCCGATGAAATTCGATTTGCGATTTCTCTGCCCAGCGTTCCAGCTGATCTACACACTGCTGCAACCTTTAACACTCTTCCTCACTATCCACAATTCCCCAAACTATCCCTAATCATTACATGCCTTTCCAAATGTCGTCTGCAAAATTACTACTCAAACCGCTGACCTTTTCATCTGAATCACAGATATAAATTACACACAGACATCGCAGCACTGATCCTTGTGAAACAGCATTGGCCACAGAGGTCCAATCAGAAATTGACCACTCCACATACCTCTGTCTGCTATCACCAAGAAAATATTGTATCCAACTTACCAACGAGCATGGATTGTGATTTGATCTTCCAGATCCCTCTTGCTATTTGGAAGCTGTCCATTCAAAATGACTCTATATTTTGATTCCCAGATTAAATTGGCTGTCTCACTAATGCACTGACTGCGTCCTTTCTTCACAACAAAACGGGACCTTATTTGTTTTTTTGCTGATCCTGCCTAAATCCCTACAACCCCTCAATAATCACATTGCTGTCATGATCATGCTGCAGCCACACCTCCACAATAACAGTTTGATCATATCTGTTCCCTTCAGTTAATGCTGTCATTCCATCTGCCTTGTTGCAAATGCATGGCGGGTGTCACCAAGAGAGGGCCTTTGAGGGATGGTTAGAGGTCACAGAGTGGGAGAGATGTTTGGGGGCGCGAAAATGTTGCAGGGTTAAACATAGTTACAGTTGCTACAGAATGTTCGCAGGACAAAACATTTTATTGTTTGGAGGAAGTTAGAGAGATAAAGTGTCTTTGATTAGACATCAGCAATAGGGATGTGCATAGGGTTGTGGATCGTTACATGGACTATGTTGATCAGGGTGTAGAAACATTCACAGGATTCCAGGATGTCGTACATTTAACAACAGTTATGGGATCTGGAGAATATCACAGTGATAGAGAGGATGGTATGGACTGGAGAATATTACAGGGAAAGGGAGGGTGGTATGGACTGGAGAATATTACAGGGAAAGGGTGGGTGGTATGGACTGGAGAATATTACAGGGAAAGGGTGGGTGGTATGGACTGGAGAATGTTGCAAGCACATGGAAGATGATATAAGCTGGAGAATGCTGCAGCAATAGAGAGGAGTATATGGACTGGAGGATGTTGCAGGGACAGGGATGAAGTTGTAGACTGGATAAAGTTAGAAGGAGAGATGAATTTATACATTGGAAGGTATGTCAGAGAGAGTGAGTGGTGTGCATGCTGCAAGATACGACAGGGATAGGGAAGCTTGTAGAGACTGGAGGAGAGAGTCATAAAGAGGGTTGTGAGAGACCAGATTCACTTATGAGCATAGGATGTGCTACAGTGAGCAGAGTCTTTTGCAGATAGAAACGAGGATACAATGGCCACAAAGCAGTCACACCTATACATAGGTATATTGGAACTGAAGGAATTGAAGAGACTACACAGACTGGGAGGGTAGTATGCAGTGGAGTAGATAGGGATGGTTTTAGAGACTCAACAACATTAGGAAATAATGGGGGTTGCAATGCTGAGAGGGGATTTCAGCAAGGTGGAGGATATGGACCTGAAGGAGCTTTCACAGATAGCGATGACTTTCGGGTCTGGTGGGGGCTGCACAGTACAGGGAATCGTAGTGGCCTGGGGCATTTACACAGATAGGGAGAGTATTAGTCATCGGCAGAATTCACAAAAACGGGTCTGCAGGACACGACAGAAATCAGAAGGGTTGTATCAACTTGATGGTGTACACAGGCAGGAAAGCTTGTGGGGTTTGGAGCTGCTCACCATGACAGAGAGATGTATGGAGGCTGGAGATGTTGCAGAAAGATTACTATGTTTAATTGGATAGAACTCCACATAAGTCTGTCCTGGTTCTTTATGGAGCTGAACCACTGTCGATAAGCTTCTGGGACTAATCCAAAAGCACTTAAAATAGTCTGTTCGACATGTGTGTAATCTCTTGGCCACTCAGGAGACAGCGCTGCAAATACCTCACTGGCTCTACCTAACAGCTTAGACCGAACTAACTTCACCCACAAGACCTCAGGCCACTGCATCAGTCTATCCAATTTTTCAAATGAACTACAGAGGTCCTTGAAAGTAGAGTCACAGGTAGATAGGATAGCAAAGAAGGCACTTGGTATGCATTCCTTTATTGTTCAGATTATTGAGTACAAGAGTTGGGAGGTCATGTTGCGGCTGTACAGGACATTGGTTCGGCCACTTTTGGAATACCGTGTGCAATTCTGGTCTCCTTCCAATCGGAAGGATGTCGTGAAACTTGAAGGGTTCAGAAATGATTTACAAGTATGTTGCCAAGGTTGGAGGATTTGAGCTATAGGGAGAGGCTGCACAGGCTGGGGCGTCGGAGGCTGAGGGGAGACCTTATAGAGGTTTACAAAATTATGAGGGGCATGGATAGGATAAATAGACAAAGTCTTTTCCCTGAGGTTGGTGAGTCCAGAACTATAGTGCATAGGTTTAGGGTGAGAGGGGAAATATATGAAAGAGAGCTAAGGGACAAATATTTCACACAGAGGGTGGCACACGTTTGGAATGAGCTTCCAGAGGAAGTGGAGGAGGCTGGGACAATTGCAACAGTTGAAAGGCATCTGGATGGGTATATGAATAGGAGGGGTTGAGAGGGAGATGGGCCAGGTGCTGATTGGTGCGACTGGATTGGCATGGACAAGTTGGACCGAAGGGTCTGTTTCCATGCTTTACATCCCTATGATTCTCTGACTCTAATTGCCGAAGTTTCAAATCACTGCAGGCAGTCAATGATCGAGATAGAATTGTAAGGTCTTTTGGGGTTTACACCGTTCTGGAGGATTGTAGGGACTTGATGATGTTATATATGGACGTAGGGTTGTCGGTACCGAAGGTGGGAACAGAAATAGAGAGAACTGCATGGGATTGCACAGATCTGGAGGCTCGTGATCTCTGGTGGAAGTTCCATGTAGAGGGATGTGTTGTGGAACTGCAGGACCTTGGAGAGATAGGCAGATTTGAAGGGGCTGGAGGGGTTTACAGATGCATGGAGAAACTTAGTGACTGGAGCATACAGAGGTGGTGAGGGTTGTAGGAGATGCAATAGTTTGGAAGGACTGTAGAAGCTGGAGGGGTTCACATGACAAGGAGGATTGTAGGAGTGTGAAGAGTTTACAGAGGTTGGTGCATTCTCAGTAATTGGTGGTTTGGAACACTGTCCAGGCTGGGGAAGGTTTCAGAATGAGGGAGGGGTCCAGCAGAAGGAAGCAGTTACAGAAAATCGAGGAACATAAACATGTCACTTCGGTGCACTGCCACTGACGGTCATCAGGAGGACAGTTGTCCTCATTAAAATGTACAGATCCTCATGGGAATGGACAGGGTGGATGCTGAAAGGATGGTTCCTTACACTTATGGGAGAGAGACAAAAAAGCACACTTTGCTTGACAAAGGTGGAGAAGGGGGAGTTGTCTTTTTCTTCCAATGGCCCAAACCTACTTCAGGTTTGTTCCCACACAGCTCAAAGGAAAGCAATGCGATAATATTGGTCATTTAGGATTGCAGGAGATACAAAACCAAGGCCAGGTTGGAAGGGCTGGTGGGAGTGAGAGAGAAGGGAGATGTTCAACAGATGGAAAGGTTTACAGGGAGTGGACACTGTCAGGACTAGAGAACATGACATGCTCACTCATGAGAAGGAGATAACGATATGGCACTCGGTCAAACACAGCAGGAGGAACCCAAGCTCCATACCTGTCATTTGCTCAGGGAGCTGCTCTCACCCAGTCTGTGCCAAGCCCCACATACAAACAGAGTCTAGATTAGAGTGGTGCTGGAAGAGCACAGCAGGTCAGGCAGCATCCGAGGAGCGGGAACATCGACATCAGGCAAAACGTCGATTTTCCCGCTCCTCGGATGCTGCCTGACCTGCTGTGCTTTTCCAACACCACTCTAATCGCGACTCTGATCTCCAGTATCAACAATTCTCACTTTTGCCACATACAATCGGCATGAGGTTTCCCAGCTGCTTGTGCTCAGGGCCCAGTGCACTCACCCCTGGACCTGTCGGTGAGGTATTTACATAGTTATACATTCTCCAGAAACACTGTGTCTGAGCTGAAATAAACTGGTAAATTCAAACTCTACCAAGCAAAGACCATCTGCACTCAGATTCCCCGGTGAGACAACCTTCTGAGTGACAGTCTGCAGAGAACAACAGAATCCACGAATCCCCATTGCATGGGTCAGGGTCAATGACAAAAGTTTCATTCTTTTAAAAATGACAACTCCTCAATTCCTGCATCTCATAAAACTGACATTTAAAATAAAGAACATTCTAAATGAAGGCTTTGATGACGTTACCTCTGGTCAGTCCTGTAGATCTGTTTGGTACAAGATGCACGGAGAGTGCTTTTTACCAGAGCATCACCAGGTCAGTGTCAGGCACACAGAGAGAACGGGCAAATAGATTCACACCTGAATTCACATCTTCCAGCCTGGCAATCTTAAGCTGTGCTCACCATTCCGGTAAAGATCTCTAGAAACAGGACATCAGAGCCAGAAGACTGGAGGTTGGCTATCGTGTTGCTACTATTTAACAAAGGCAGTAAGGAAAAGCCATGGAACTATAGACTGGTGAGCCTGACATCGGTGTGTACATTGTTGGAGGGAATCGTGAGGGACAGGATGTACATGCATTTGGAAAGGTAAGGACTGATTAGGGATAGTCAACATTTCTTTTTGAGTCAGAAATCCTGTCTCACAAACTTGATTGAGTTTTTTGAAGAAGTAACAGAGAAGATTGATGAGGTCAGAGCAGTGGATGTGATCTATATGGACTTCAGTAAGACGTTCAACAAGGTTCCCCATTGGAGGCTGGTTAGCAAGGTTAGATCTCACGGAATACAGGGAGAACTAGCCAATTGGTAAAGAACTGGATCACAGGTAGAAGACAAAGAGTGGTGGTGGAGGGTTGGTTTGCAAACTGGAGGTCTGTGACCAGTGGAGTGCCACAAGGATCGGTGCTGGGTCCAATATTTTGCATTGTTTCCATAAATGATCTGGATGTGAGCATAAGAGGTATAGTTAGTAAGTTTGCAGATGACAACAAAATTGGATAGTGAAGTGGCCAGCGAAAGAGCTTACTTCCAATTACAATGGAATCTTGATCAGATGGGCCAATGCGCTGAGAAGTGGCAGATGGATATTAATTCAGATAAATGCGAGGTGCTGTATTTTGTGAAAGCAAATCTTTGCTGGACTTATACACTTAATGGTAAGTTTTGACGGAGTGTTACTGAACATAGAGATATTGGAGTGCAGGTTCATTACTCTTGAAAGCAGAGTCGCAGGTAGGTAGGATAGTGAAGAAAGCATTTGGTAGGCTTTCTTTTATTGGTCAGAGTATTGAGTACAAGAGTTTTGAGGCCATGTTGTGGCTGTACAGGACATTGCTTAGGTCACTTTTGGAATACTGTGTGCAATTCTGGTCACCTTCCTATCAGAGGGATGTTGTGAAATTTGAAATGGTTCAGAAAAGATTTACAAGGATGTTGTCAGGATTGGAGGGTTTGTGCTATAGAGAGGTTGAATAGGCTGGGGCTGTTTTCCCTGGAGCATGGAAGGCTGAGGGGTGATCTTATAGAGGTTTATAAAATCATTAGGGGCGACCATATAGAGCTTTATAAAACCATATAGAGCTTTATAAAAGAGGGGCATGGAGAGGCTAAAGAGACAAAGTCTTCACCCTCGGGAATGGGAGTCCAGAACTGGAGGACACAGGTTTACAGTTAGAGGAGAGAGATATAAAAGAGACTTAAGGGGCTTTTTTTCACGCAGAGGGTAGTACGTGTATGGAATGAGCTGCCAGAGTAAGTGGTCGAAGCTGATACAAAGATATCTGGATGGGTATATGAATAGGAAGTGTTTGCAAAAATATGGGCCAGATGCTGGTAGGTGGGACTGGATTGGGTTGGGATATATGTTCGACATAGACAGGTTAGACCGAAGGGTCTGCTTCCATGCTGAACATCTCTTTGACTCTAAGATCGGCTGAATGGTCGAATCAAAGATGATCTGTGGTTCAAATCTTAACATCCTTCACGGTCCACAACCCATTCTTGGTCCCATCCTGCAGGCTCTATGAATTCCACACTGTCTAACCTCCTGCAGGATCCACGTTCCTTCCTACATTAGTACCATCCTCCAGGTTCTGCAGCCCTTCCTACCTCCGTAACATGGCCCGGTCTCTACAAATCTTCCTTCATCTGCACTGTTCCCCAGAAAAGCACTGGAGGATGGTGGCATTTACAGAGTTAGGGAGGGATATCAGGATTCGAGGATTTTGCAGGCATTAGGAATATAGGGACTTGAGGAGGTTTCACAGTTTATGAGTGTTATATGGACTGTAGGAAGTTACAAAGATAGGCATGGTTTCAGATTGGAAGATTCTGCAGAAAAGGTTTACATGGTTAAAGGCAGGAACCTTAGCAGTGTGCACGAACAGAGTGATCCTGTGTCCCTGAAGTTACCACCCAAGTTGAGAGGGTGTTAAGAATGCATATGGTGTGTTGGCTTTCATTAGCAGTTATGGCTAAGACCCTAAACATTTGTTTTCCCTCCAGAACTTACTGTGACAAAGACTGTGGAATGCAGAGAACAAGAGTAATACGTTAGACCACAATTGGAGTTCTCTGCAATTCCAACCTCCCTGCTACAGGAAGGATGTTGTGAAACTTGAAAGTGTTCATAAAAGATTAACAAGATGTTGCAAGAATTGTTGCTGAATAAGCTGGGGTTATTTTCCCTGGAAAATCAGAGACTGAGGGGTGACCTGACAGAGGTTTATATAAACATGAGGGGTATGGATTGGATAAACAGTCAAGTTCTTTTCCCGGGGTTCGAGAGTCCAAACCTAGAGAGCATAGGTTTAAGGTTGAAGGGGAAAGGTTTAAAAAAGGGACTGAAGGGACAACTTTTTCATGCACATGGTGATGTGTGTATGGAATAAGCTAAGAGAGAATGTAATGGAGACGGATACAATTACAACATTTAAAAGGTATCTGGATGGATATATGGATAGTCAGAGTTTAGCAGTACATGGGCCAAATGCTGGTAAATGGGATGAATTTATTTACATCTTCTATCAGCATGGATGAGTTGGACTGAAGGCTCTGTTTCCATGCTGTACACCTCTATTACTTGAAAAGAGTGTATGTTATAGAGGAGGTGGTGCTGGAGGTTTTAAAACACAAAGGAATGGAAAGCCCCAGGCCCTGATTAAGTGTATCACAGGACATTGTGGGATGCTAGGGAAGAAATTGTGGAGCTACTAGCAAGGGTATTTGTACCATTGACAGCCATGTGTTATCAGCTGGAAGGCTGGAGGGTGGCATAGTGAATTTCTAAGATTCAAAAGGGATCTTGATGAAATGGGTGAATGGGCTGAAAAACCGCAGATGGAATTCAATCTGAATAAATGCAAGGTAATGCATTTGGTAAAACAAACAAGGGTAGAGCTTATACAATTAATGTTCAGGCCTCGGTTCGTGTTTTAGAGCAGAGGGACCTCTGGGTTCAGGTACATAATTCTTGAAGCTTGCATGCACAGACAGTGTTTGGCATGCCTGACTATTGCTCAGTCCATTGAATATAGGATTTGGGACATCATGTTGAGATTGCACAGACATTTGTGAGGCCTGTTCTGCAATACTCCATTCAGTTCTGGTTGCCCAGCTATAGGGAGGATATTATTAACCTGAAGGGTGTTCAGTAGAGATTTACCAAGACGTTGTTGGGTATGAAAGGCTTGAGTTCTGAAAAATGGCTGGATATGCAGAGTTTTTTTTCACTGGAGCCAGGAGGTTGAGAGGTGACCTTATAGAAGTTTAAGAAAAAAAGTTGGGATATAGATAGAGTCAGTGGTAGCTGCCTTTTCCTTCAGATGACGGAGTCTCAAGTGGAGGGGCCACATTTTTCAGGTTAGAGGACAGATATGTTCAAAAAAAAGGATAGAAGGGGCAAATTGTTCCACAGAGGGTGGTTTGGGTGTGGAATGAACTTCCTGAGGTGGATGTCGGTACAATTACAACGCTTAGTTAAGTACATGAATAGGAAAGGGTTGGAGGGGTACAGGCCAGCAACAGGCAGCTGGGACGAGTTTAGTTTGAGATTATGGTTGGTATCAACTGAAGGGTCAGTTTCCATGCTGTACAGCTCTGACAACACTATGGTTTTGATCCATTATTTAAGAAAGGCTGCAAGAGAAAGCCAGGGAACTGAAAACCAATTAGCCCTACATCAGTGGTGGGTTAGTTGTGAAAGTGATTCTGCCAGACTGGAGTTACATTCATTTGTAAAGGCAAAGATTGATGAAAGATAGTCAGCAGGGCATTGTGCGTACAAAGTCAGGTCTCACTAACTTGACGGCCTTTGTTGAATTAGTGACCAGACATTGTCAACACCAACGTCAGCAGGGCCTTTGACGGGATTTAGCATGATGTAGGGTGTAGGTTTGCTCGCTGAGCTGTAGGTTTGATATCCAGATGTTTCGCTACCTGGCTAGGTAACATCATCAGTGGCGACCTCCAAGTCAAGCAAAGCTGTTGTCTCCTTCTTTCTATTTATATCTTTCTCCTGGATGGGGTTCCTGGGGTTTGTGGTGAACCCCAGGAACCCCATCCAGGAGAAAGATATAAATAGAAAGCAGGAGACAACAGCTTCGCTTCACTTGGAGGTTGCCACTGATGATGTTACCGTGCCCAGGCAATGAAATGTCTGGATATCAAACCTACATCCTAAACCTCAATCTGAGCAAGAAACCTTCATAAACCTTGCATACAGTATGATATACTGGTTCGTAAGATTAGATCACATATGATCAGGGAGAGCTAGTCAACTGGACACAAAATTGGCTTGACAGTAGGAGACAGGGGGTGGTAGGAGAGGGTTGTTGTTCAGACTGGAGGTCTGTGACCAGTGGTGTGCTACAAGGATCAGGGCTGGGTCCACTGATGTGCATCATCTACATAAACGATTTGGTTGAGAATATCAGAGTCATTGTTAGTAATTTTGTGGATGATCAAATGAATGGTGCAGTGGGCAGTCAATACAGTTATCAAAGGGGATCTCGACCAACTGGGCCAGTGGGCCAAGGCATGAAAGATGGATTTTAATTCATGTATTGAGTTTTGGACTAACACAGTTAATAGTACACTCCTGGATTGTGTTGTCGAACAGAAATATACCAAGAGGTGCAGTTACATTGGTCTTTGGAAGTAGCATCACAGGTGGACAGGGTGGGGAAAGCGGTATTTGGCACACTTGCTGTCATTGGCCAGCACTTTGATACATGAGTTGGAGATATTTATAACATTATCTTCAATATTTCCCTTGGACAGAGGAGGCTTATATGGGGTGACCTTATAAAGGTTTATAAAACCATACGGAGAGTAAGAATGGTGAATAGACAAGGGTAAGTGAGTCCAAAACTAGAGGGTATAAACGTGAGGTGAGAGAACAAAGATTTAAAGAGGGAGCTGAGGGGCAACATCCACAGAGGATGGTGCATAGACGGAACGAACTGCCAGGGGCACATGGGAGAAACAAGAACAATTACAACATGGAAAAGACATTTAGGCAGGCACATGGAGAGGGGAAGGTTTGAAGGGATATGGGCCAAACACAGGCAAATGCGACTCGTTCAGGTTTGCAGAAAATAGTCAGCACTGATGACTTGGACTGAAGGTTCTGTTTTCATGCAGCATGACCCTGTACCCAGTTAAAGAGGAGGAGAATACGGAGATAAGGCATGTTGTAGACACTGAAGCAAGGTATAGTGATAGGGATGGTAGTCTGGAATGCTGTACATTTCAAATATGCAGAGAGCCTATATGGAAAGGAGGTAACAGAGTTAGGAACTGTTATAGGAGTCAAAAATTATTGAAGACACTGATCCACAAGACATACCATAGGTACAGTGTTGGAGAAGGTACACAGAACAGAAACATCTCAGGCAGTATTCCCACCCTCTCATCGGAGGCCTGCTTTCCCCTTTGTTGTACTGATGCTCACTAAGACAGCACAGGCCTGGATTGATAACTGTGAACTCTCTATGTTGTCTCAGTACAACGTACGTTAAAGTAGACGTGGTGATTGACCCAGAGTTGGTCTGTACTGTGCTCCCCCTCCAGCACTGTATCTATGTCATGTCCTGTTAGCTGATGTTTGGATCCCTCACATTGCTGTCTGCTCTGTGCATTGTGAGTGATCTTACCTCACTGCAGGATTTATTGAAGGCTCTAGATCTCCCTTCCCTTTGTCTCTCTGGCTGATAAACCATCTTCAATGTGGTGATGGATGGAACACCCAGCAGCTGGGAAGTCTATTGAATCTCCCTGAGTACCTACAGGAGACAGACAAATAGACAGAATGGAAAATTACACTGACGTAATGTAGATTACACATGTAGAATGGCACTAAGTCCCACAGAGATCTGTAAAATCCCAGTCTCCACCCCTGGCCTGTGCTGTTGCATCTCTTTGGAGTGGGGAATTCTGTTGGCTCAGGATCTGGAGTAGCTGCAAGAGTGAGAGACACTGACAGAGGCAGCAATTAGACCCACACAGTGAGGGATACCACATGGAGAGAGACTGAGTGATATCACCAGAGTTCAGGAAGGTGTCAGGATCAAACAATTGTGACAGAAGATGATGTTTAGCTTCATGATGCACTGATATCAGTGCTCAGGCATGAGCAACGTGCGAGCAGGTGAAGTGATGGCCTCGTGGTATTATTGCTAGAGCATGTATCCAAAACCTCAGCTAATGTTCATGGGAGACAGGTTTGAATCCTACCATCTGAAATGGTGGAATTTGAAATCAATAAATTCAAATATTATAATTAACCATCCATAAATATGTATGAAACCATTGCTGATGTACAAAAAACCCAAACACTTGTCCTTTCAAGAATGACATCTGCCCATCCTCACATGGTCTGCATGACATACCCACAGCAAAGTGTTTTCCAAATCCAAATAGAAAAGGTGATGCGTCGGAACAGCATGGGGATGTGGCTGAAGACAAGCAGAAAGGAACAGAATGGACCAGAGTTTAACTAAAACTCTACATTAACGAAATGGATTGTGATAGGAAATTGTGGAAAAGAGTACAGAAACTTTTTTTTCCGCATAGACAAAGTATCTTCAATAAGTTAGCGAGATTTGTGACACAGCTGAAAGAGATTTAGATCCCAGAGAGATGTGGTTACAGGGTAAACAAAATGTGGAACATAAATATTCAATGGTTTACAACCTTGTGGAAACTCAGGCAAAATGGACAACGCTAACAATAATGGGTAACAAAGGCGTTAGATAGAAAGCGCGGGGGGTGGGGGTGGGGGTGTCCTTAAAAATCAACGGGCAAACAATGGTCACACAATATCCTTAGCAGATAATGTTATGGATAAGCCACTAGATATTTAATAAGTACAGTTAGCGTAAATGGATCCCCAACTATGCAGTGGGGCCTGTTAGAAATCAAAGGGACAATCTGTGCATGGAGCCAGAGGAAGCAGGTGAGGTCTTCAATGAATACTTCCCATCTGTATTCACACAGGAGAAAGACATTGTAGCCGAGGATTTCAGTTGGGATGGTGAGGTTCTGGAAAATCTTATGATCAATGAGAAGGAGGTGTTAAATGTATTCACAGGCAAAAAGGTGGAGAAATTCCCAATAACAATAAGATATATCCCAGGCAGTTATGGGAAGTAAGGGAGGAGATTGCTGGGGCCCTGGCGGATATATTTAATACTTTGCTGGCCACAGGTGAAGTGCTGAATGACTGGAGGATCGCTGATGTGATTCCTTTGTTCAAGAAGGGCAGCAGGGGTAGGCCAGGTAATTACAGAGCAGATAGTCTGACAGCAGGGGGAGGGAAATTATTGGAAACAATTGTGAGGGACACGATGAATCAGCATTCGAAAGGATAGAAATGCATTAGGGATTGTCTGTATGGATTTGGTAGAGGACTGTCCTCTGATATTGATGAGGCCAGTGCAGATGATGTGGTAACATGGTGTTTATTAATGTCTTTGACAAGGTCTCACGTGGAAGGCCGGTCCAAAAGGAAAGAGCCCATGGGATCCAAGGCAAGTTGGAAAATTGGATCCATAATTGGTGGAGCAGGTTTTTCACGACTGGAAAACTTTGCCCAGCGGATGTCCCACAGGGTTCTGTCCAGGAACCATTGCTGGTTATTATGTACATTAATATCTCGGATGTGAAAGCAGAAGGTATCATTGGTAGGTTTGCAGATGACATGAAAGGTGAGGGTGTTGTCCACAGTGAGGGGGATGGACTCAGGCTGTCGTCTGATATTGATCAGATGATAAACTGAGCAGAGTAATGGCAGATGGAGTTTACTGTGAGGTAATGTGCTGTGGGAAGTCTAGTCAGTGAATGATATCCATCATGAAGGGGTAGGTCCGCCTGGAGTACTGAGGAATACAGGGACCTTGGTGGGCAAGTCCCTGGATGTCTGAAGGTGTCAGCACAGGTAGACAGGGTGGGGAATACACCTGAACTGGGAGCAGGAGGGGGACCCATATCCTGGTAGGGAGAGTTGCTGGAGCTGCTCGAGAGGATTTAAAATCATCTGGCAGGGATGTGGGACCGCAAACAGTCGTACAGCCAGAAAGAAGTTTGAGGCTGGTATAGATGTTCAAGAGAGCAATTTAAATAGACAAGGCAGGCAAGAACATAGCAGGCAATGAAGGAAAATTGATTAATTAAACTGCATTATTTCAATGCAAGGGGCCGCACAGATAAGGCAGATGAAGCCAGAACATGGAAGGGAACATGGGACTGGGATACCATAGATATGACAGAAACACAGGTAAGGGAGGGACAGGACTGGCAGCTCAATGTTCCACAGTACAGAGGCAACAGGAAGGATAGAACAGGAGGCAAAACAGGAGGAGAGCTGGTGGTTTTGATTGGGGGAAAACATCACAGCAGTACCAAGAGAGAATATTCATTCAGGATCGCCCAGTTAAATGATATTAGTGGAACCGAGAAATAAAAATTGGTCATCAGTTTGCTACGATGGTACTACAGCGATAGGCAATGGGAGATGAAGGAGCAAATATGTCAGGAGATTTCAGATATCTGTAAGAATGATAGTGTCGTAAACCTGGACTGGGATTGCTACTGTGTTAAGCAGTTGGATGGAAGGAATTTGTTAAGTGTTCCAGAAACTTCCAGTCATTATGTAAATGACCCAACTGGAAAATGGGGCTAAACCTGACCTTCACTTGGGAAACAAGGTCGGGAACGGGACTGAGGTGTTAGCGGGGACGCACTTTGGAAAGTCACCAGAATTGTATTAGTTTGAAAATAGCGATGGAAAAGGACAGGCCTGGTCCACAAGTTAAAGTTATACAATGGAGCAAGATAGTCATGAATTTTTAAAGTAGATTCGGGAAGGCTATTTGCAGATAAACAGAAGTTTGCCAAGTAGGAATATTTGAAAACAGAGATAAAAGGACCGTTCAGCGCCAGTGTGTTCCTGTTAGTGTGCAGCTCAATGCTGACTGAATTAGGAAACACTGGCTGAGTTTCGAGGCTGTGGTCAAGAAAAAAAGGGGTCACATGTCAGATATAACTGGCTGACTCAAGGGAATCCCTTCAGGAGCATCAGGGCTGTAGAAATACACTTAGGATGGAAATCAGGAATGTAAAAAGGGGACACGAGAGAGCTTTGGCAGAGAAAGTAAAGGAGAATCCAAAGAGACTCTACAAGTGTATTAAGAGCAAAAGAAGAGCTCGGGACAAACCCGGTCTCCTTAATGATCAATGAAGGCAACGATGTGTGAAACTACAAGATCCAAAATAAATAGTTCACTTTGGAACTTACTGTGTATAATGACTGGGGCGCTCGGGGAACGAAACAGTGTTTGGCCTGACTACTATTGGAATACTGTGTGCAGTTCTGGTCTCAATGCTGTGGATGTTGTGGAACATGAAAGGGTTCAGGTGACCAAGGATTTGCCAGGGTTGTAGGGTTTGCGCTGCAGGGAAAAGCTGAATAAGCTGGGGCTGAATTCACTTGAACATGGGAGGCTGAGGAGTTACCTGATAAAGGTGTTTAAAATCATGATGGTCATCGATAGGGTGAATAGACAAGGTCTTTTCCCCAGGTTGGGGGGATTGCAAACCGATAGGCCATAGCTTTAAAGTTCGAGAGGAAATTTTCAAAGGGACCTAAAGGACAATTGGTTCCTGCAGATTGTATGGAATAAGCTACCAGAGGAAATAGTGGAGGCTGATAGAAATACAGTTAAAAGGCATGTGGATGGGTGTATGAATAGGAAGAGTTTAGAGGGATATTGGCAAAATTCTTGCAAATGGGACTAGAAACGTCATGCAGGAGTTGGTCTGAAGGATCTGCTTCTGTGCTGTACATCTCTGTGACTCAATGTCCTGAAATGAGTCCACATTATAGGAAAGGAGGTGCTGGAGGTTTTAATACACAAAGGTAGATAAATCTCCAGGACCTGATCAAATGTATATTAGGACATTGTGGGAAGCTGGTGAAGAAATTGTAGGGGCCCTAGCAGAGAAGTTTGTACCATAGAGAGCGATGTGTGATAGGCTGTTAGACTGGAGGGTGGCATTGTGGATAGTGAAGAAGGTTTTCTGAGATTACAAAGGGATCCTGATGAAATGTGTGAATGGCTGAAAAACTGTAGATGGAGTTCAATCTGAATAAATGTGAGGTAAGGCATTTGGTGCAACAAACACGGGCAGGACTTATACAATGAATGGTAGGACCTTCAGTAGTGTGTTGTAGAACTCGGGGTTCAGGTAAATAATTCTTTGAAGCTTGCAACATGGAGAGACAGGATGGTCAAAAAAAGGTGCTTGCTTCACTTCCTTTCATTGCTCAGTCCTTTGGATAGAGGAATTGGGAAGTCACATTGAGATTATACAGGCCATTGCTGAGACCTCTTCTGGAATACTGTGTCCAGTTCTGGTCGCCCAGGATATCGAAAGGATATTATTAAGCTGGAGAGGGTTCAGAGGAGATTTACTGGGACGTGGATGGGTATGGAAGGTTACAGTTATAAAGAAAGGCTGGAGAGATTGGTATTTTTTCATTGAGGAGAAAGTGAGGACTGCAGATGCTGGAGATCAGAGCTGAAAAATGTGTTGCTGGAAAAGCGCAGCAGGTCAGGCAGCATCCAAGGAACAGGAGAATCGACTTTTCGGGCATCAGCCTGAAGAAGGGCTGATGCCCGAAAAGTCGATTCTCCTGTTCCTTGGATGCTGCCTGACCTGCTGCGCTTTTCCAGCAACACATTTTTTCACTGAAACCTGAATGTTGACAGATGACCTCATAGAAGTTTA
Organism: Chiloscyllium punctatum; assembly: GCF_047496795.1. NCBI lineage: Eukaryota > Metazoa > Chordata > Chondrichthyes > Orectolobiformes > Hemiscylliidae > Chiloscyllium > Chiloscyllium punctatum. The sequence continues at coordinate 58,754,709 of NC_092769.1, forward strand.
TAAAATCATGAGGGATAGATAGAGTTAATGGGAGATGTCTTTTCCCATGGACAGGGGAGTTTCAAGACAAGGCAGTACATTTTTAAGTTTAGAGGAGAGACATATATAAAAAAAGATATGAGAGGTACATTGTTACACAGAGGGTGGGTTGTGTGTGGAATGAACTTCCCAAGGAAGGGGTGAACATGGGGACAATTACAATGTTTAAAAGACATTTGGATTACTCCAGGAATAGGAAAAGTTTGAAGGGATATGATCCAGGAACAGGCAGGTGGGACGAGATCAGTTTTAGAGTATGGTTAGCACTAACCAACAGTGCGGTATGACTGTCTGACTGTGATTAAAATATTGTGTCATTAATTAAGGAATGATGCAAGAGAAAGCCAGGGGTGTACAGACTGGTGAGCCAGACATCAGGGTGGGTCAGTTGTTGAAGGTCATTCTAAGAGAGGTATGACTTACTTGCAATGGGAAAGATAAGGACTGATTACAGCCAGCCAGCATGGTTTTGCGCGTGAGAAAACATTTCTCACAAACTTGAATGGAGTTTGTTCAAGATGTGACCCAGAAGACGAAGGCAGAGTAACAGACGTCAAGGTGTAGCATGATACATTGGTAAGTAAGGGTAGATCACAAGGGATCAGGGAGAGCTAGCCAACTGGATACACAATGGGATGACAGTGGGAGACAGAGGGAGGTGGGAGAGGGTTGTTGTTCAGACTGGAGGCCTCTGACCAGCAGCCTGCTTTCAGGATTGGTGCACCATTTACAAAAACAATCTGAGTGAAAATATAGCAGTCTCTGTTAGTATGTTTGCGGATACCAAGACTAGTGGAAGTGTGGGCATGGAATATAGTTATCGAAGGGGATGTTAATCAACTGGGCCAGTGGGACAAGGAATGAAAGATGGAATTTAATTCAGGTGTTGGATTTAGTTAAGTCAAACCAGGGAGGACTAATACAGTTAATGGTCGGGCTCTGGACTGTGTTGTCAAACAGGGAGAGACCAAGGGGTGCAGTAACATGGTTAGTTGGAAGTGGCATCACAGGTGGACAGAGTGGTGGGGAAAGCAGCATTTGGCACACTTGTCTTCATTTGTCAGAGCACTGCGTACATGAGTTGGAGATATTGGTAACATTGTTGTCAATATTTCTCCTGGGCAGAGGAGGCCACGGGGTGACTTTATAAAGATTTATGAAACCATGTAGGGCCTAAGTAAGGTGAATAGCCAAGGGTAGGTGAGTCCAAAGCTAGAGGCATAAACGTGAGGTGACAGAGCAAGTATTTAAAGAGGGAGCTGAGGGGCAACATTTTCCACAGAGAATGGTGCATAGATGGAATGAACTGCCAGAGGAAATGGTAAAAACAAATACAATTACAACATGGAAAAGACACTTGGGAAGCGACATGGAGAGGAGAAGATTTGAAGGGCTATGGGCCAAACATAGGCAAATGCAACTCATTCCATTTAGGAAACCTCAGCCGAAGAGTCATGCAGCACAGAAACAGACCCTGTGTCTCCAGTTGTTGGAGAAGGAGACTATCGAGACAAGGCATGTTGGAGAGATTGAAGCAAGTTACAGCGATATGGATGGTCATCTGGACTGGAGGTTTGAAATATGTGAAATAATTGGGGAGAGGGGAGGAGATGACAGAGATAGGAACTGTTATAGGAGTTAGAATGATTGAAGACACTGGTCCTCAATACAAGCCAGAGATACAGTGTTGGAGAGGGAATAGGGAACAGGAAGATCCCAGGAAGCATTTACGCCATCTCGTGGGAGGCCTGCTTTCCCCTCTGTTGTTCTGATGCTCACAAAGATAGCACATACCTGGATTGAAAACTGGGAACTCTTGATGCTGTCTCAGTACAAAATCAAACTTAAAGTAAAGGTGGTGATTGAGCCTCGTGTGGGTCTGGACTGTACTCACCCTCCAGTACTATATTTATGTCATGTCTTGTTAGCTAATGTTTGGAGCCCTCTAATTGCTCTCTGCTCTGTGCAACGGAATGATCTTACCTGGCGGCAGGATTTATTGAAGACTCCCGACCTCCCTGACCTTTGTCTCTCTGGCTAACCAACCATCGTCCCAACCAGCAGTTAGCAAGTCTATTGAGTCATGAACTCCCTGAGTACCTGTAGAAGAGACAGAAATAGGCAGAAAGGGAAAATTGACTGATGCTGTGAGGGTTACACATGTAGAATGGCATTGAGCCCCACAGAGATCTGGAAAATCCCAGTCTCCAATCCTGGCCTGTGCTGCCTCATCTCTCTGGAGTGGAGAATTCTGTTGGCTCAAGATCTGGAGTAGCCTCAAGAGTGAGAGGCGCTGACAGAAGCAGCAATAGACCCACAAAGTGAAGGATACCACATGGAGAGATACTGAGTCATATCACCAGAGTGCAGGATCAAACAATTGTGCAGGAAGAAAGGGTTTTGATTCATATTGCAGTGGAATACGCAACCTGTGAGCAGGCGAAGTGATGGCCTAATGGCATTATTGTGAGATAATTAATCCAGAAACTCAGCAAATGTTCTCTGGACACAGGTTCAAATCCCACCATTGCAAATGTTTGGATGTGAATTAAATGTTTCAAAAAAGATTAGATTAAAAACCCATAAGTGAGTATTAAATAATTGCTGATGTTAAGAAGTATCCATAGAGTGCATTCCTGTCTTTAGTGAAGTAATCTAAGATGGGTCTGGGATATCACAGGTATTACAGAACAACAGCTGAGGGAGGGACAGGACAGGCAGCTCAATATTCCAGGGGACAGATGCTGCAGGAAGGACAGAAGGGGAGCTGAGAGAGGAGGAGAGCTGCTGGTTCTGATGGGGTGAAACATCACAGCAGGACAGAGAGAGGATATTCCTGGGGATCGCCCAGTGAAGCTGTGTTCGTGGAATTAATTGTTCGAAAAGCGCAGCAGGTCAGGTAGCATCCAAGGAACAGGAGAATCGACGTTTCGGGCATAAGCCCTTCTTCAGGAATCCTGAACCTTGGATGCTGCCTGACCTGCTGCGCTTTTCAAGCAACACATTTTCAGCTCTGATCTCCAGCATCGGCAGTCCTTACATTCTCTTCGTGGAATGAATCAATAACAATGGGTCTTCCGTTTCCTCTGATTGTTCCACAGACCCCAAATCCCCACCCTCCTGCAACTTGACCTTCTCAAGATGGCGACCCTCAGGCCCGCGCTCCCTCTTCCCTCAAACAAATGGCGGCCGTGATCCTGGGCCGTTTCCCTGATCAGAGACCGCCACATCCTGACCCAGGCCTGAAGGGTCTTTTTCGGGGTTTTTAACCTTTATCTGGGAGTTGTGAATTCTCTCCGCTCCTTTCTCCCAGCAAGGCTCCCACACACCGGCTCTGAACGCCACTCTTTGAAGCCGATCGCAGCCGCTGCCGGAGAAAGTAACTCCATGTCTCTCTGTCCTGGTCAATGTGACACTGCGCATGCTCCACATAGAAAGCAAACTACGCGTGCGTCTGAAGTTATCAATGAGTTTACAGAGAATATTCATACCTGCACAGAATCATGGGGGAAATATTAGTCATTAACAATTGCTGTGTCGAGTTATAGTCATGGCGCTATCTAGCATGTAAATAGACTGGTCGCTTCAATTTAACCATACCGGCCAGGTATGTAAATTACCAATTGTTCTGGGAGTTTGAAAAGAGGTTTCTTACTCGAGTTGTGCAAATCGTTTGGAAATATGTACGTTATCAGATTTGCATCTCAACTGTTTGTTAACATTTCACATAGATTGTTGAGAGCGGTTTAATGCTCCACTATGTTAATGAGAATTATCAATCCTGCAAAACAGGTTGCTTTCTGACCAATCTTGAAGCGTTTACTCCCCGAGAATGCTTTGGCCCCGATCCTCACTCACTTCTGGTTGGAGGACCGGCCGTTGCTCGGTCATCAATTCCGCCCCTTCCTCCCAATTGCCGAGTTGATTCAGACGTGACTCAGCAGGCTCAGCATAAGAAACAATAAGGGGCAAGGGAAGTTAGAGTCGATGTCTTGTGATGTAGTGAAAATATCCCGAATCTTGGATCGAGAGGCTTGAGTTCAATTCACAGCTAGTGCAGGTGTGTGTAATAACTACTTTGAACAGGTTCATTAGGAAAAACAAGGGAAGTTAGGAACAGAGGAAAAAATATAGAAAATACATACAATGTGGTGGGACTCTCAATGCTCAGAAGATTTCAGTCTTTACCAAGTGTTTCAGGGCCCCAGTGGGTCCCAATACAGACTGTTGCACTCCTCCTTGTGCACAGCCAGATACCACGATTGTGGGGCAAAGTGTTGTGGTGGGATATGGAGGTGCTTTTGTAGAATTTCCTCAGTTTTAGAGGTGAAAATAGGTGAGAAGGTGTAGGGTTTTGTATGGAGTTACCTATTCCCCTCTTGTTGCAGTATCATATTATTGCCCTGACTCTACCTCGTACATTGTTGGCAGAGATCGCTGACATTTTGAAAGCCCACAATACAAGATCCATCACTCTGTTTAAGACAGCAGAAATCTCTTGTAGCACTATACTCATAGAACAATACACTGCAGAACAGGCCCTTCGGTCCTTGATGTTGCGCTGACCTGTGAATTATTCTCAGCTCGTCCCCCTACACTATCCCAAAATCACCCATGTGCTTAAGTAAACGATTGTTTAAATTTCCCTAATGTGGCTGAGTTATCTACATTTGCAGGTAGTGCATTCCATACCCTAACCACTCTCTGAGTAAAGACACTGCCTCTGACATCTGTTTAAATCTATCACCCCTCAATTTGTAGTTGTACCCCCCATACATGCTAGCGTCATCATCCTAGGAAAAAGACTTTCACTATCTACCCTATCTAATCCTCTGATCATCTTTTATGTCTCTATCAAATCCCCTCTTAGTCGCTTCTTGCCAATGAGAACAGTTTCAAGTCTCTCAACCTTTCCTCATAAGACCTTCCATCCAGACCAGGGAACATCCTGGTAAATCTCCTCTGAACTTTTTCAAATGCTTCCACATCCTTCCCGTATTATGGGCACCAGAACTACACACAATATTCCAAGTATGGCCGCACCAGCATTTTGTTCAGTTGCAGCATGATGTTGCAGCTCCGGAACTCAATCCCTCTATGAATGAAACCTAACACACCGTATACTGCCTTAACAGTACTATCCACCTGGGTGGCAACTTTCAAGCATCTATGTACATGGACTCCACCATCCCTTTACACACCACACTACCAAGAATCTTTCCATTAACCCAGTACTCTGCCTTCCTGTTATTCTTCTCAACGGCATCACCTCACATTTAGCTGCATTTAACTCCATTTGCCACCTCTCAGCATAATTCTGCAGTTTATCCAAGTCCACCTGCAATCCATAACATTCTTCCACACTGTCCACTCCACGGGCTTGAGTGTCGTTTGCAAGTTTACTGATCCAGCCACATATGCCTGCATCTATGTCATTTATAAAAATGACAAACAGCAGTGGTGCCAAAACAGATCCTTGTGGCACACCACTACTAACCTGAGTCCAGGCTGAATATTTTCCATCAGCCACCACTCGCTGCCTTCTTTCAGAAAGCCAGTTTCGAATCCAAACTCCTATATCACTCTCCGTTTCATGTCTTTGCATTTTCTCCAGCAGCCTACCATGTGGAACCTTATCATAGGCTTTTCTGAAGTCCATGTATATCATGTCAACTGTCACGCTGTCCCATTCACACTCACTCCATCACTGTCACCCTGACTCCATCACACTCACTCCATCATCGTCACCCTGACCCCCTCACATTCACCCCATCATCTTCACCCTGTCTCCCTCACACTCAGTCCATCATCATTACCCTCACACTCACTCCATCCACGTTACCCGAACACGCTTACACTCACTCCATCAGCGTTACCCTGACACCCTCACACTCACTCCATCACACTCACACTGATCCCCTCACACTCACTCCTTCACTGTCAACTTGACCCACTCACACTCACTCCATCACCATCACGCTGACCCCCTCACACTAACTCCATCACCGTCACCCGAACATCCTCACACTCACTCCCTCAGTATCATCCTGACACCATCACACTCGTCCCAATCACCATCACACAGAGCCCCTCACACTCCCTCAATCACGGTCACACTGACGCCCTCACACTCACGCTATCAATGTCAATCTGGCCCCTCACACTCACTCCATCATCTTCACACTGTCTCCCTCCCTCAAACTCAGAGGTTTGTGAGACATGACCTGCCCTTGAGGAAACCATGTTGACTATCTGAAATCAAATTGTTGTTTGCTCGTTGATTATAAATCTTATCTCTTATAATCCTTTCCAAAACCTTTCCTACAACAGAAGTAAGGCTCACTGCTCTATAATTACCTGGGTCATCTCCATTGCCCTTCTTGATCTCTCCATTGCCCTTCTTGATCAAGGGCACAACATTTGCAATCCTTCAGTCCTCCAGTACCAAACCTGTAGAGAATGATGACTCAAATATCAAAGCCAAAGTCTCTGTTTTCTCCTCCCTAGCTTCCCAGAGAATCCTCAGATAAATCCCATACAGCCCAGGGGACTTGTCTACTTCCTGTAATTGATAACACCTGATCGTAACTAACCTCGATCCTTTCTAGTCTAATATGTTGTACCTCATTCTCCTCCTCTACAATATTCTCCTTTTCCTGAGTGAAAACTGATGAGAAATGTTACTTTAGCACCTCACCGATCTCCACAGGGTCCACACTGAACTTCCCACTTCTGTCTTTGACTGGCCATATTCCTACCCTATGCTTTTGTTTCTCACATACCTATAGAAAGCTTTAGGGTTCTCCTTTATTCTATTCACTAAAGACTGCTCGTGTCCTCTCTTTGCTCTTAACTCTCTCTTTAAATCCTTCCTATCTGATATGTAACTCTCCATTGCCTCATCTGTACCATCTTGCCTCATCAACACATAAGCCTCCTTCTTCTTCTGAACAAGAGATGAAATTTCCGCAGTAAACCATGGTTCCCTTACCTTATCACTTCATTCCTGCCTGACAGGGACATACCTGTCAAGGACACGCAATATCTGTTCCTTAAACCAGCTCCACATTTCCATTGTCTGCATCCCCTACATTTTGCTCCCCCATTCTATGTATCCTAATTCTTGCTGAATCGCATTATATTTGCCCCGCCCCATTGATAAGGAGGAGGTTAATTAGGTTGTTTCCGGAGTTGAGGGGTTTGGCTTAACAGTAGATTGGTAATATATTCATTGGAATTCAGAAGAATGGAAAAATATAAAATAATGAATGGAATGGATAAAATAGAAGTAGAGAGGATGTTGCCACTGGAAGGTGAAGATTGCACAAGAGGGATCATCTCAAGATTAGAGGCAGCAAATTTAAGACTGAATTGAGAAGGAACTTCTTGACCTCTATGGAATTCATTGCCCAGGGAAGTAGTAGATGCTAGTTCAGTAAACGTTTATAAAGCTAAGGTAGTTTTTTTAAAAAAGAAATAATTAATTAAGGGACACGGTGAGAATGTGAGGAAATGGTTCTGCATCCACAAAATGATCAGCCATGGTCATATTGAATGGCAGAGCAGGCTCAAAGGGCAGGACGGCCTTCTCCTGTTCCTAGTTCTTTTGTTATGTTATGCATTCCTCCCTCACTCGACTTGGAAGTGCTGGTTCTGGATTAGTGGTGCTGTAAAAGCACAGTAGTTCAGGCAGCATCTGAGGAGCAGTAAAATCGACGTTTCGGGCAAAAGCCCTCCATCAGGAATAAAGGCAGAGAGCCTGAAGTGTGGAGAGATAAGCGAGAAGAGGATGGGGAGAAAGTAGCATAAAGTACAATAGGTGACTGGGGGAGGGGATGAAGGTGGTAGTTCAGGGAGGAGGGTGGAGTGGATAGGAGGAAAAGAAGATAGGCAGGTAGGACAAGTCAAGGGGACAGTGCTGAGCCAGAATTTTGGAACTAGGGTGAGGTGGGGGAATGGGGAAATGAGGAAACTGTTGAAGTCCACATTGTTGCCCTGGGGTTGAAATGTGGACTTCAACAGTTTCCTCATTTCCCCTTCCCACACCTCACCCTAGTTACAAACTTCCAGCTCAGCAGTGTCCCCTTGACTTGTCCTACCTGCCTATCTTCTTTTCCACGTATTCACTCCACCCTCCCCCAGGCCCATCACCTTCATCCCCTCCCCCACTCAACTATTGTACTCTATGCTACTTTCTCCCCACCCCCACCCTCCCTGAGCTTATCTCTCCACGCTTCAGGGTCTCTGCCTTTATTCGTAATGAAGGGCTTTTGCCTGAAATGTCGATTTTACTGCTCCTCGGATGCTGCCTGAACTGCTGTGCTCTTCCATCACCACTAATCCAGAATCTAGTTTCCAGCATCTGCAGTCATTGTTTTTACCTTAGAGGTGCTGGTGTTGGATTAGGATGGACAAAATTCAAATTCACGGAACACCATGTTATAGTCTAATGGGTTCATTTGGAAGTACGAGCTTTGCTGCTTCTTCATCAGGTGGTTGTTTGATTTTTAACTTTGTCCCTCACTCTTGTAACTGATAAACAGCAACAAAAGTCATGAAGCAGTGCGCATGCTCTAGCCAACAATCGGGCCCGGTTGGGAGGAGGTTGAGCAATTCATCAACTTCACCAACACATTCTACCCTGACCTTAAATTTACCTGGACCACCTCTGGTACCTCCCTCCCCTTCCTGGACCTCTCCATCTCCATTAGTGACTACCGACTTGACACTGACATTTTTTACAAACCCACCAACTCCCACAGCTACCTGGATTACACTTTTGCCCACCCAACCTCTTGCAAAAATGCCATCCCATATTCCTAATTCCTCCGCCTCCGCCGTATCTGATCCCAGGAGGACCAGTTCCACCACAGAACACACCAGACGGCCTCCTTCTTTAGAGACCGCAATTTCCCTTCCCACGTGGTTAAAGATGCCCTCCAATGCATCTCGTCCACATCCCGCACCTCCGCCCTCAGACCCCACCCTCCAACCGTAACAATGACAGAATGCCCCTGGTGCTCACCTTCCACCCTACCAACCTTCGCATAAACCAAATGATCCATCAATATTTTCCGCCACCTCCAAACAGACCCCACCACCAGGGATATATTTCCCTCCCCACCCCTTTCCGCCTTCTGCAAAGACCGTTCCCTCCGTGACTACCTGGTCAGGTCCACGACCCCCTACAACCCACCCTCCCATCCTGGCACTTTCCCCTGCCACTGCAGGAACTGTAAAACCTGCGCCCACACCATCTCCCTTACCTCTATCCAAGGCCCTAAACGAGCCTTCCACATCCAAAGTTTTACTTGCACATCCATCAATATCATTTATTGTATCCATTGCTCCCGATGCGGTCTCCTCTACATTGGGGAGACTGGGCGCCTCCTAGCAGAGCACTTTAGGGAATATCTCCGGGACACCCGCACCAATCAACCACACCACCCCGTGGCCCAACATTTCAACTCCCCGTACCACTCTGCCAAGGACATGGAGGTGTCCTGGGCCTCCTTCAACATCGCTCCCTCACCATCAGACCCCTGGAGGAAGAACGCCTCATCTTCCGCCTCGGAACACTTCAACCCGAGGGCATCAATGTGGACTTCAACAGTTTCCTCATTTCCCCTTCCCCACCTCACCCTAGTTCCAAACTTCCAGCTCAGCACTGTCCCCATGACTTGTCCTACCTGCCTATCTCCTTTTGAACCTATCCACTCCACCCTCTCCTCCCTGACCTATCACCTTCATCCCCTCCTCCACTCCCCCATTTTACTCTATGCTACTTTCTCCCCACCCCCCACCCTCCTCTAGCTTATCTCTCCATGCTTCAGGCTCAGTGCCTTTATTCGGGCTTTTGCCCGAAACGTCGATTTTGCTGCTCCTTGGATGCTGCCTGAACTGCTGTGCTCTTCCAGCACCACTAATCCAGAATCTGATTTCCAGCATCTGCAGTCATTGTTTTTACCCCGGGTTAATGATGTCAGTGGTGGACCAATGGAAAGGCAGGGGTAGAGCTGGAGGACCTGGTGGGGCAGTTGGTCCTCCGGTCAATCAGTGAATGAGGGGCGGGACTTGACTATACCACGTGATCATCCTCCGCGGTCGGCGCGGATGTTGGAGATGTATGTGCGGAGAGCTGTCGGTAAGGAAAGAAATAAACAGCCGGAAGTGGGAGGGAAATGGTGTTGGTATGGTCTGAGAGGTTTTACAAACATTTGGTACACATCCGAAAATACAAATTTGAAACTTACAGTCTCATTTTTGAAGCAAACGGGAAAATGCCTCGTTGAGTAATCGGCCCGAGTGAGCGCCGCCATCTTTATTCGGGGCAATGATTCACTGGACACGTGCGCGGCCGCCAGCTTTGTAGGGGGCAAAGTTCAGAGGGATGTATGTCCACCCTTCCCTGGTAAAAAGAGTCATAAGGCAGGATTTACACAGAGCACATTCAAACCCACAGAAATGGACTTTTTTCTGCATTTTTTTCGTCATTCATTTAAATGATTTAGATGTGAATAGAGGTCTTATAGTTAGTAAGTTTGCAGGTGACACCAAAATTGGAGGTGTTGTGGACAATGAAGAAGGTTATCTCAGAGTACAGTGGGATATTGATCAGATGGGCCAATGGGCTGAGGAGTGGCAGATAGGATTTAATTTAAATAGATTAGGTTAGGATATCTGGTTGTCATAGGTTGGACCGAAGAAGTCTGTTTCTGTGCTAGACATCTTTGACTGTGGGATCATAAAAGTGAACTCTCCTCTGGTTCACCTCTGGGTTCTCTGATGTCCACTTGTTCATTATCTAGCTTCCTCAGTCTCTCATGGGTGTATTTTTGGTCTGTATAGTATTTTACAATTACTTTCACAGCTGCTTTGTAAATGAATTGAAAAATGTAGAGCTGGAAAAACCCAGCAGGCCAGGCAGCATCCGAGGAGCAGGAGAATCGGCATTTTGGGCATAAGCCCTTCTTCAGGAATGTAAATGATTGTCCACTGCTGCCCGGCTCCTGACCATGTGCTGTTCCATTATCAGATTATTTTTTCCACAATATCTTTGACCGTCAAGAATTCTTTTTTCCAATAAGCGAGTGCATTTTCCTTCAATTTCTGACAGTCAAATTCTGCACCATTTTCATTCCCTGTAATTCATATTGCACTCCCTGAAACATCAACTGTGTATTTCTCCTTCCACAGAATCCAACGATCAATGCCAAAGCCTTGTTGCCTGTGGAGAGGGTGATGTTTGACTTCCTTGTACTGCTGCAGTTTGTACGGTGAAGGTGGTTGGGTAAGAGACATTACAGATTACTCACTCAGTGATATTGAAGAGTAGAATATAACTGTACAAATCATCATGGTTTTAATTTCACAAAAATATTATTGAGAAGTTTTGACATAAGGCTACAGATGGAGAATATTGTGTCCAGTGACCACAACCATTGCCAAATAAGCAGTTTTTCAAGAATGCCTTAAAGGAAGAAAGTAGATCTTATGGGTTAGAGTGGGGATTCCAGACCATGTTCCCTTGGAGTCTATAGAAACATTCACACATCATTGAGAGTCTGAACTAAAATGAGATATTATTGAGATATGAAAGGGTGTGTGGTGCAGGGAGATGGGAATGATTACAGCCAGGAATTAATTTAAAGGTGCGAAAGTAAATTGTTGTTGCTTATAAATGGGAGTCTTTTGATGGATCAGCAAGTTTTCGTACAAGTGAGCACTTCGGCAGTAGAGCTTTCAATATTCTGGAAATTATCGGGAGGGCGAATGTGGGATGCTGGCCAGGAGTGGGTTTAGACAATGAAATCTAGAGTCAACAAAAGGAATGAATGAGAGTTTCAGCAAATGAGCTGAGACTGTGGTGAGGTCAGGTGATAACACTGAAGTCGAAATAGTGGTCTTGGAGGGGGTCTGGCCTGTCATCCTCACCTCATTCCGCTGTTTGTCAGTTTGTGAATCAAGTCTGTAACAAGCTCAGGTACTGAGTGGCCCTGGCAGAACCCAAACTGGGCATCGCTGAGCAGGTTATTGCTGAGCAGTTGCTTGACAGCACTGTTGATGACACCTTCCATCACTTCACTGCTGAGCGAGTGTGGACTGATGGAGGGGAATTGGCTGAGTTGGATCTGCCCTGTGTTGTTGTGTTGGAACATCCCTGAGCAATGTTCCACAAAGTCAGTAGGTGCCAGTGCTGGAGCAGTACTTGCCTTGGTGGGCAGCAAGTTCTGGAGCGCAGCCATCAGTACGGTTGCCAGAATATTGGCAGGGCCCCTAGCCTTTACACTACTTATCCATTTCTTGATCTGATTTGAAATGAGTTTTCAACCAAGTCGATTCATATCTGTGATGTCAGAGACCAATGGAGAAGGCTCATCCACTTGGCACTGCTGGCTCAAAATTGCTGCAAATGCTGTTCTCTTATCTGTTGCATGGATGTGTGAAACCCCTCCATCAGTAAGGGTGGGGATATCTGTGATGCTGTAAGTGTCCATCATCATTCCTGACTAGGTGTGGCAGAACTAATCCATTGTTTATGGGATCACTTAGTTCTATCTGGTGTTGCTTGTGCTGTTTGGCATGCAGGTTTGGTAGCTGCACCAGGTTGGCACCTCATTTTTAGGTATGCCTGGTACTGCTGGCATGCCCTCCTGCATTCACTATTGAACCAGGGTTGATTCCCCTGGCTTGATGTTAATGGTTGTGTGGGGGAATATCAGGCCATGAGATTTCAGATTGGGCTGGAGTACAGTTCTGCTGTTGTTGTTGGCCCACAGTGAGACAGAGGTTGCAGGGTCAAGAGGGCTGATTTTGTGTTTGTATTTGCTAGTGCATTTGTAGATGTAATGTGGTCGATCCAGTTTCATTCCTTTTAGATTAGATTGCTTACAGTGTGGAAACAGACCCTTCGGCCCAACAAGTCCACACCGACCCGCCGAAGCGCAACCCACCCAGACCCATTCGCCTACATTTACCCCTTCACCTAAGGACAAGTTAGCATGGCCAATTCACCTAACCTGCACATTTTTGGACTGTGGGAGGAAACCGGAGCACCCGGAGGAAACCCACGCAGACACGGGGAGAATGTGCAAACTCCACATAGTCAGTCGCCTGGGGCAGGAATTGAACCCGGGTCTCTGGCACTATGAGGCAGCAATGCTAACCACTGTGCCACCGTGCCGTCCTTTGTTGAGACTGTGCAGTGATTAATAAAATAAGTGATTTGATGGCCCACTGTCGGGTTTCTTTCCCTCAAGGACATTGTCAATGGCAGAAAAAAACATCCCCAATGTTTCCATGCCAAACAGTAGATTCTTCATTCCAGTTATCCTTTTCTTGATTTCAGAGCCACCATCTCCCAGTTTGGGATTCAAACCTGAACTTTAGTTGTATATTTTAATATTCTTGATAAATGATAAATACAACAGGTTTGTTCACTTAGGTTTAGAATCACTATCACAGGTTTTGTTTTTTTTATTTCGAAAACAATATCCATTATCCTGTCTCCTCCATCCTCCCCTCCAACAACAAGAGTGAGGAGCACATGGAGTTTCTCTGTTAATAACATTGAGATAATCCGATCAGCTGCCTCTGTTTCTTTCCTGCCTCTCCACACGCCCACCGAGCCAAACTGCCTCACAAGAGTGCTCCTCATTTTAGTCCTAAACTTGCATTTCCTAGAGTCCCTTGTCAAGCCTTATTAGAGGTCATCTTGACCATTTACCCTAGTGTAGCTAAATCATGGACATTCCAAATCTCTCTCTCATCCTCCTGCTTGTCACTGCACACCCCCCCCCTCCCACCCCTTGCCAATTCACAGATATTGTTCCATGATCTATCTGTCTTTTCTGGTTATGTCCTTCTCTGCCATTCTGCTAAAAACTAATATTTGACCTCGCCGCCATTGGAAAATGCTGCTCCATCTCCACACTCCCTTTTCTTTCTGAATTCCTTGTAGTTGGTGTCCCTCAAGGATCTATCCTTGCTCCCTCCTGTTTCTCACCTACAAACTGCCAGGAGGTAACATCGCCCAAAAGCACTGTGTTACGTTTTTGACATGTATACTGACAATGTCCAGCTCTCCCTCACCATCATCCATCTCCATTACTCCACTATTACTCAGTTATCAAACTGCTTACCACGCTTCGATGAGCTGCACTGCAATTGTTAAACCCATTGCCCCTCAGTTGTTATTCCAAATACATTTCCCTTACTGCTGTGTCCCTCCCTCTCACTGGGAAGTGTCTGAGGCAGAGCTATATTCTTCACAATATTGCTGTCATATCTGACCCCAAGGTGACCTTCTGATCAGACATCTACACAATCACAAACACCAGGAATTCCAATCTCTAAAATGTTGTTTGTCTCCTTCTCACCCCAGCTCCATTGCTACTGAAACCCTAACCTGTGTCGGTGTTGCCTTTAACTTGACAAATCTGAAACAGAACCCTTGATTCCACGACTGACCCATAATCTGGTTCAAGACTCACCCGTGATGGGATACATCCTCTCCATATTTACCCTGTCAAACCTTGACAGAATCCTGTATGTTTCAAAGAGATCTCCTCTCACTCTTCCAAAGTCCAGTGAGTAGATTCCCAACTTGTTCAGCCTTTATTTACAGGATAATCCCTTCAAAACTGGGATCATCCCAAGGGATCTTCTCTGAAATGCCTCCAATACACTACTCTATTTCGTTAACTAAAGTGACCAAATCTGTTCACGTTACTCCAGATGTGGTCTCACTCGCCATTTGTTTAGTTGCCCTAAGGTATATATTCCAAACTCTTATATTGCAAACTCCTTGAAATAAGGGACAGCATTCCATTCCCTTTCCTGATTCCCTGTTGTAACTGTGTGTTAGCTTTGTGTTTCCTGCTCATTCACCGCCCCCCCCCCCAATCCCCGTCCCTTTCTGGTGCAGCTTTCTACTGTTTATCCCAAGTTATACTCCATTTGCCAACTTGTTGCCCACTTTTCCTGTGAATATCTCTCTTTAAACTGTTTATAATCCTCTTGGAACTTGCCTGTTATGCCTCTTCTAGGAGATTTCCCCACTCCTTATTCGAAACATTTACTGGGAGCACTGGGCAGTGGGAAGCATGCTCAGTTGCTATCTTTTCAGGGATACTCTGTTTAATGACTGGGAGGAGCTTGCTGCCCATTGGTCAGAATGGAGACAACTTGCCCATCGAGCTGCATGAGCCTTTCACCCCCCATGTCTTATTGAGGAGGCACAGCGGCAGAATGGAAGGAAAGAAAAGGAAGCAAATCCTACTCTCCATATCTGACTGAATCTTGGACCATTCTGTCCCATGTTCAGTCACATGAAGTCCCAAGGTGGAAATTCATAGAAACCCACACAGATTTGCCTGCTGACTTCCACCAGGGGTAATGTGTACAGTCAGGACCGCACGGTGGCACAGTGGTTAGCATTGCTGCCTCACAGCGCCAGAGACCCAGGTTCAATTCCCGCCTCAGGCGAGTGACTGTACGGAGCTTGTACATTCTCCCAGTGTCTGTCTGGGTTTCCTCCGGGTGCTCCGGTTACCTCCCACAGTCCAAGGATATGCAGGTCAGGTGAATTGGCTATGCTAAATTGCCCGTAGTGTTCGGTAAAGGGGTAAATGTCGGGGAATGGGTGGGTTGCACGTCGGTCTGGACTTGTTGGGCCAAAGGGCCTGTTTCCACACTGTAAGTAATCTAATCTAATCATCCTGGGCCAATGGAGGGGATTGTATAAGTTTCAAACTTGAACTGACAGTGATGGATTTTATAAATTTCTATTACAGGCAGATATTCAGATGGTAATCTCAGTCATTGTAACGCCAAACTCTGACACAATTACTCCATTCATCAGGACCTGGCTATTCATATTGTGTGAGAGTATTGTGTTCCAGATCAATACCATTTGCTGCATAAAAGTTCTCCTTTGAATCAAATCATCCTATCAATAGATCTTCCCAAATCGTCAACATGTGTCCTTGCATAATGAGCTGACGGGTGTAAGGTTTATTATTATAATGTGTAACTTTTGTAAACCTCTCTGTCACAGCTCCCCACAATTTCCTTTGCTACAAGGAGAATATTCTCAGTTTTTCCAAACCCCTGATTCCACAATGTCTGTTTGCTATCTATAAGGTACATATCAGGATTGTGTTGGAACATTCTCCACTTGCCTGCATCAGTGCACCCTCCCAACTATATTAAAGAAATTGAACATCCTCCAGGGTAAAGTACTGTACCTGAGTGGTTTCCCATCCACCACCTTCAGCATTCCCTCTCCCCACCCCCGAGGGACAATGGCATCACTGTGTGAAAGATCAAGTCAGCATTGTCCTCCCAGACGATAGGACTACTCTCTCATTAGAGAGAGATGTCGGTGGTGGTTAACCTGAAGGTTACCACAGCGCAGGCAAGGGGATAGGTTGAAAAGGAGAGTCCATTAATTGTACATGGTTATTCTTGATGTGTATTAGCAACACACACGTCTCATGTGTAATTAATATTAAAAAAGCCCCACAAATTCTGCAACTAAAATCCCTCATTCCTTCAACCATCCTAAGATCCCCAGTTCGAAACTGGGCAGAAACTGCTTTCTTTTTCAAGTGCAGCCTTTCACTTGCACAAGAACGGAGCTTCCTTGCTTGCTTTCCCATCTGCAAACCTGCCTTCGAATTTGCTTGAACGAATCTGCTCTCGTAGTGAAATGCAAGGCAACTCCATTTAATTACTGTGCAAAGCGTTATAAAGTTTTTCTCCAACCTGGTTCTGATCATATGCCATTCTGTTTGAGAGTGTAGTTGCCGCGTTCTGATCCTTCCACGAAAAGCAGTACCGCATTTGCATTCCTTGCGCAGGCGGCCCGGTTCAAAGGCTGGGAAGAAGCTGATGCGCTGGTGTCACAGCGCACCACGAATTCCTGAACTTGTCTGTCTGTCAAACGTACCCCAAAGTCGTCTCTGAAAGGCTTCATTTGGAAGCTGTCTGTCGTTATTCAACGCGCGAGAGTTGGCGCCGGAGGTCCTGAATCATGTTTTGGAGCAGTTCGCACGTTAGTGGCTCATTCAATCAGCAACAGCAATGAAAAAAAACATACACTCTGAGAGGAACCTCCGGACCTGTGCTGTCATAGCGTCGCTAGTATGAAGGTGCGCCTTGAGATCTAAGCCATGTTGGAACTGTAACGGAGGAATCGACAGAGAGGCTACAGAATGACATCGCATCCATTTAATTTTCTTTGAATCACTGACGAGCAGGAAAATGTTCACGGGGAGGGCGAGTGGAGAAGTGTGGCAATTGAAGCTGTGGTGAAACTCCTTCTTTGTGATTCACTCAGCAAACAGAGACGTGAAGGTGACTCAGGCGTGAGAGCTCTTCACATCGAGAACAAAAAGCAATCAAGGGCAGTTAGCACCTCTTCCGGAGTGGCGGTGGGGTGAGGTAATTACCTTTTGAGTTCTGTTACTATGTTCAGAAACTGCCTTTTAGATTGAGGTGAACAGAAACTCCATTTCTAATAAGCACCATGGAAGTTAGCAAAATGTATTGAGTCGCTTCTCGTCGATTCCCGCACAGGTTTCCGACTCACTTGGTATCCATGTGGCTCATGTCCAGGAGTGAACATCTCTGCAGCAAATTGCCCGTTTAAGGTAAAAGGCACGGAAAGTGTCATCTCGAACAGGCTCCGAGGTCAGAGCATCCTCACAATGTGATCTGTCGCTCTCGGAATGTAATGCGACTTCCGGTTTTAGGGTAGAGAACTTTCTTTGGGACCCTTATTCTGCAAAACAGACACAGTGACTGAATAAATGCTGCACGGTATGATTTGGAACACGGCCTGCTCAGCTTTGTGCATTTTCCCTGTAGTCCGGCGTGTTTCGTGTTCCGTGTAAACGTGAAAGTCGTCCTTTTTCGAGCAATGGGTGAAATCATTTAGCAGAGCAAGAATCGAAATTGCAGTAATGTCAAGCAGCTCATGGTTATTTGACCAAATCATAAGCGAACATATATTGTCACGCACTCACAGATACATTTGTAGCTGAAAAGAGTCCGAGAAGATAGACTCAGCTTAAAATTGATTTTTGTCTGGATTGATGGGCTATCATTATCTGCTGCGACATTGACATTGCAGCCGGGCACATCCCAGCAGCTGTGCGAGTCGGAGAGGGATCATGGAACCCTTTTCATGTGACTTTGCGTCTGTTGTTATGCAGGGGCACAATTGGAAATGCAAGAAAAGGGGCTGTGCGGTCGGCTGGTAGTGTGGCCGAGCGGTCTAAGGCGCTGGATCCAAGTGCCAGTCATGAAAGGGGCGCGGGTTCGAATCCCGCCAGTGCCATTTCTGCTGTTTAACTCCAATGCTGCAGCTTGTTAAAATGCTGTTTCCGCCCCCACTGTATTGATGTTGAAAACAAAAGTAAAATGGGTTTGCTTCCCGGGGAATTAACTGTGGTGTGGGACAGTGCCACGCGGAAAATCGCAAACAGCTCTGCTGTTCCAGGCAATTTGTGCGTTTACTGGAACCGAATGGAGACTGTTATTTCATCGCTGTTGTGATGAAACACTGCAGAAACGAACGACTTCCTTACTTTTGCTCCGACTGACCATACTCCGTGAAATTTCCCCGGACCCACAGTTGAGGATTTTTGCTGCTGGAAGTTACCTCAGAAACCCTGTTAACTCGTAATGTGGTGACTCGACTCGTCGTTATTTGGTTTTCTGGTCAATGGGGAAATCGATCCAATGAATTTCGATGTCACATGTTATTGAATTTCTCCCATTTCCTTTATTTCCGTCCTGGAGGCATCGGAACGGAAAGGGAATCTCATCGAGACTGTGATTGGTGAAATTCACTTTTTATGGCCCCTTCTTATTATGTTCTTTCTTTCTCTCTTTTCAGCATTGTCTGGGAAGTGTTGGTGCACTAAGGCTGCAGTATGTTTGAAAGAGTAGTTTGGAATTGCCCTGTTGTTAGTTGTGAGATTACTTTATGACTCATGCCCTCGGACTGTCTCACATTTAGCATTCATGCATCTCTGTGTCTGAAAATGCATTAGGCATGCCAGTTTTGTTTGTGTTCCGTGTTAAATGCTTACTGTTTTGCGATTCGCTCAGTACATTACGAGTTAACAGGGTTTCTGAGGTAACTTCCAGCAGCAGAAATCCTCAACTGAGGGTCTGGGAAAATTTCACGGAGTATGGTAAGTCGGAGCAAAAGTAAGGAAGTCGCTCGTTTCTGCAGTGTTTCACAATACTACCTTTCCCGTGAGCAGTCGAACAGATGAAACGATAGTGCCACAGACTGCGACGGCAAGCTCTGCTAAAAAGTAATCCTTTAAAGCCGGTGTAAGCAACACGACGGTATTGGGGTACACCGCGTGGAATCAGATACTTCGGTGTATCTCGTCCATGCTCACCACCTAGCCAAAGTTAAACAAGTCCCGTTCCCCAGCATTTGGCCCCAATCCCGCTAAACCCATCCTATCCAGCAACTCATCCGATTACCTTTGCAATTTTCTGAGTGTAATCGCCTCCTCCACTTCCTCTGGTAGCTCATTCCAAACACGCACAACCTTCTGTGTGGGAAATGTGCCGCAGGTCCTTTGTCAATTTCAGCCCACTCACCTTAAACCGATGCTCTCGATTTTTCAACTCACCCCAACTTGGGTAAAACACATAAATACTCAGTTTACAACCCTTCCATAAGATCATGTCGCAGCCGTTATGCTGCGGGGAAAGTCGTCCCAGCTTATTCCACCTCGCCCTACGGTCCAAACATTGACGACATCCTTGTCTATATTTTGTCATCAATTTCACGTGGTTTTTTTTACGTTTTCAAGATTTTAATTTCGCTGGACAATAACAAGCTATTGGAAACAGAAAGGTGAAACGTAGAATTGCTTCAACTTTCAGTGCTGGATGCCACTGAGCTGCAGTACGGTAGCTTCGGCTGGTTTCTGTGGTGTAGTGGTCATCACGTTCGCTTAACACGCGAAAGGTCCCCAGTTCGAAACTGGGCCGAAACTGCTTTCTATTTCAAGTGCAGCCTTTCACTTGCACAAGAACCGAGCTTCCTTACTTGCTTTCCCATCTGAAAACCTGCCTTCGAATTTGCTTGAACGAATCTGCTCTCGTAGTGAAATGCAAGGCAACTCCATTTATTTACTGTGCAAAGCGTTATAAAGTTTTTCTCCAACCTGGTTCTGATCATATGCCATTCTGTTTGAGAGTGCAGTTGCCGCGTTCTGATCCTTCCACGAAAAGCAGTACCGCATTTGCATTCCTTGCGCAGGCGGCCCGGTTCAAAGGCAGGGAAGAAGCTGATGCGCTGGTGTCACAGCGCACCACGAATTCCTGAACTTGTCTGTCTGTCAAACGTACCCCAAAGTCGTCTCTGAAAGGCTTCATTTGGAAGCTGGCTGTCGTTATTCAACGCGCGAGAGTTGGCACCGGAGGTCCTGAACCATGTTTTGGAGCAGTTCGCACGTTCGTGGCTCATTCAATCAGCAACAGCAATGAAAAAAACATACACTCTCAGAGGAACCTCCGCACCTGTGCTGTCATAGCGTCTCTAGTATTAAGGTGCGCCCCGAGATCTAAGCCATGTTGGAACTGAAACGGAGGAATCGACAGAGAGGCTACAGAATGACATCGCATCCATTTAATTTTCTTCAAATCATTGACGAGCAGGAAAGTGTTCACGGGGAGGGCGAGTTGAGAAGTGTGGCAATTGAAGCTCTGGTGAAACTCCTTCTTTGTGATTCACTCAGCAAACAGAGACGTGAAGGTGACTCAGGCGTGAGAGCTCTTCACATCGAAAACAAAAAGCAATCAAGGGCAGTTAGCACCACTTCCGGAGTGGCGGTGGGGTGAGGTAATTACCTTTTGAGTTCTGTTACTATGTTCAGAAACTGCCTTTTAGATTGAGGTGAACAGAAACTCCATTTCTAATAAGCACCATGGAAGTTAGCAAAATGTATTGAGTCGCTTCTCGTCGATTCCCGCACAGGTTTCCGACTCACTTGGTATCCATGTGGCTCATGTCCAGGAGTGAACATCTCTGCAGCAAATTGCCCGTTTAAGGTAAAAGGCACGGAAAGTGTCATCTCGAACAGGCTCCGAGGTCAGAGCATCCTCACAATGTGATCTGTCGCTCTCGGAATGTAATGCGACTTCCGGTTTTAGGGTAGAGAACTTTCTTTGGGACCCTTATTCTGCAAAACAGACACAGTGACTGAATAAATGCTGCACGGTATGATTTGGAACACGGCCTGCTCAGCTTTGTGCATTTTCCCTGTAGTCCGGTGTGTTTCGTGTTCCGTGTAAACGTGAAAGTCGTCCTGTTTCGAGCAATGGGTGTAATCATTTAGCAAAGCAAGAATCGAAATTTCAGGAATGTCAAGCAGCTCATGGTTATTTGACCAAATCATAAGCGAACATATATTGTCACACACTCACAGATACATTTGTAGCTGAAAAAAGTCTGAGAAGATAGACTCAGCTTACCATTGATTTTCGTCTGGATTGATGGGCTATCATTATCTGCTGCGAAATTGACATTGTAGCCGGGCACATCCCAGCAGCTGTGCGAGTGGGAGAGGGATCATGGAACCCTTTTCATGTGACTTTGCGTCTGTTGTTATGCAGGGGCACAATTGGAACTGCAAGACTACGGGCAGCGTGGTTGCCTGGTAGTGTGGCCGAGCGGTCTAAGACGCTGGATCCAGGTTCCAGTCTTGAAAGGGGCGCGGGTTCGAATCCCGCCACTGCCATTTCTGCTGTTTAACTGCAATGCTGCAGCTTGTCAAAATGCTGTTTCGGTCCTCACTGTATTGATGTTGAAAACAAAAGTAAAATGGGTTTGCTTCCCGGGGAATTAACGGTGTTGTGGGATAGTGCCACGCAGAAAATCACAAAAAGCTCTGCTGTTCCAGGCAATTTGTGCGTTTACTGGAACCGAATGGAGACTGTTATTTCATCGCTGTTGTGATGAAACACTGCAGAAACGAACGACTTACTTACTTTTGCTCCGACTGACCATACTCCGTGAAATTTTCCCAGACCCTCAGTTGAGGATTTTTGCTGCTGGACGTTACCTCAGAAACCCTGTTAACTCGTAATGTGGTGACTCGACTCGTCGTTATTTGGTTTTCTGGCCAATGGGAAAATCGATCCAATGAATTTCGATGTCATATGTTATTGAATTTCTCCCATTTCCTTTATTTCCGTCCTGGAGACATCGGAAGGGAAAGGTAATCTAATCGAGACTGTGATTGATGAAATTCACTTTTTATGGCCCGTTCTTATTATGTTCTTTCTTTCTCTCTTTTCAGCATTGTCTGGGAAGTGTTGGTGCAGTATGTTTGAAAGAGTAGTTTGGAATTGCCCTGTTGTTAGTTGTGAGATTACTTTATGACTCATGCCCTCGGACTGTCTCACATTTAGCATTCATGCATCTCTCTGTCTGAAAATGCATTCGGCATGCCAGTTTTGTTTGTGTTCCGTGTTAAATGCTTTCTGTGTTGAAACGTAGAATTGCTTCAACTTTCAGTGCTGGATGCCACTGACCGGCAGTTGGCAGGCCTCGGGTGGTTTCTGTAGTGTAGTGGTCATCCCGATCGCCTAACACGCGAAAAGTCCCTAGTTCGAAACTGTGCAGAAACTGCTTTGTTCTTCAACTGCAACCTTTCACATGCACAAGAACTGAGCTTCCTTGCTTGCTATCCCATCTGCGAATTAGCTCTCGTGAAATGTCAGGCAACTCCATTTAATTACTCTGCAAAGCATTATAAAGTTTTTCTCCAACCTGGTTCTGATCATATGCCATTCTGGTTGAGAGTGTAGTGGCCGCGTTCTGATCCTTCCACAAGAACGGAGCTTTCTTGCTTGATTACCCATCTGCAAACCTACCTTCCAATTTGCTTGAACGAATCTGCTCTCGTAGTGAAATGTAAGGCAACTCCATTTAATTACTGTGCAAAGCATTATAAAGTTTTTCTCCAACCTGGTTCTGATCATATGCCATTCTGTTTGAGAGTGTAGTTGCCGCATTCTGATCCTTCCACGAAAAGCAGTACCGCATTTGCATTCCTTGCGCAGGCGGCCCGGTTCAAAGGCAGGGAAGAAGCTGATGCGCTGGTGTCACAGCGCACAACGAATTCCTGAACTTGTCTGTCTGTCAAACGTACCCCAAAGTCGTCTCTGAAAGACTTCATTTGGAAGCTGTCTGTCGTTATTCAACGCGCGAGAGTTGGCACCGGAGGTCCTGAACCATGTTTTGGAGCAGTTCGCACGTTCGTGGCTCATTCAATCAGCAACAGCAATGAAAAAAACATACACTCTCAGAGGAACCTCCGCACCTGTGCTGTCATAGCGTCTCTAGTATTAAGGTGCGCCCCGAGATCTAAGCCATGTTGGAACTGAAACGGAGGAATCGACAGAGAGGCTACAGAATGACATCGCATCCATTTAATTTTCTTCAAATCATTGACGAGCAGGAAAGTGTTCACGGGGAGGGCGAGTGGAGAAGTGTGGCAATTGAAGCTCTGGTGAAACTCCTTCTTTGTGATTCACTCAGCAAACAGAGACGTGAAGGTGACTCAGGCGTGAGAGCTCTTCACATCGAGAACAAAAAGCAATCAAGGGCAGTTAGCACCTCTTCCGGAGTGGCGGTGGGGTGAGGTAATTACCTTTTGAGTTCTGTTACTATGTTCAGAAACTGCCTTTTAGATTGAGGTGAACAGAAACTCCATTTCTAATAAGCACCATGGAAGTTAGCAAAATGTATTGAGTCGCTTCTCGTCGATTCCCGCACAGGTATCCGACTCACTTGGTATCCATGTGGCTCATGTCCAGGAGTGAACATCTCTGCAGCAAATTGCCCGGTTAAGGTAAAAGGCACGGAAAGTGTCATCTCGAACAGGCTCCGAGGTCAGAGCATCCTCACAATGTGATCTGTCGCTCTCGGAATGTAATGCGACTTCCGGTTTTAGGGTAGAGAACTTTCTTTGGGACCCTTATTCTGCAAAACAGAAACAGTGACTGAATAAATGCTGCACGGTATGATTTGGAACACGGCCTGCTCATCTTTGTGCATTTTCCCTGTAGTCCGGTGTGTTTCGTGTTCCGTGTAAACGTGAAAGTCGTCCTGTTTCGAGCAATGGGTGAAATCATTTAGCAAAGCAAGAATCGAAATTGCAGGAATGTCAAGCAGCTCATGGTTATTTGACCAATTCATAAACGAACATATATTGTCACACACTCACAGATACATTTGTAGCTGAAAAAAGTCTGAGAAGATAGACTCAGCTTACCATTGATTTTCGTCTGGATTGATGGGCTATCATTATCTGCTGCGAAATTGACATTGTAGCCGGGCACATCCCAGCAGCTGTGCGAGTCGGAGAGGGATCATGGAACCCTTTTCATGTGACTTTGCGTCTGTTGTTATGCAGGGGCACAATTGGAACTGCAAGACTACGGGCAGCGTGGTTGCCTGGTAGTGTGGCCGAGCGGTCTAAGACGCTGGATCCAGGTTCCAGTCTTGAAAGGGGCGCGGGTTCGAATCCCGCCACTGCCATTTCTGCTGTTTAACTGCAATGCTGCAGCTTGTCAAAATGCTGTTTCGGTCCTCACTGTATTGATGTTGAAAACAAAAGTAAAATGGGTTTGCTTCCCGGGGAATTAACTGAGTTGTGGGATAGTGCCACGCAGAAAATCACAAAAAGCTCTGCTGTTCCAGGCAATTTGTGCGTTTATTGGAACCGAATGGAGACTGTTATTTCATCGCTGTTGTGATGAAACACTGCAGAAACGAACGACTTCCTTACTTTTGCTCCGACTGACCATACTCCGTGAAATTTTCCCAGACCCTCAGTTGAGGATTTTTGCTGCTGGACGTTACCTCAGAAACCCTGTTAACTCGTAATGTGGTGACTCGACTCGTCGTTATTTGGTTTTCTGGCCAATGGGAAAATCGATCCAATGAATTTCGATGTCATATGTTATTGAATTTCTCCCATTTCCTTTATTTCCGTCCTGGAGACATCGGAAGAGAAAGGTAATCTAATCGAGACTGTGATTGGTGAAATTCACTTTTTATGGCCCGTTCTTATTATGTTCTTTCTTTCTCTCTTTTCAGCATTGTCTGGGAAGTGTTGGTGCAGTATGTTTGAAAGAGTAGTTTGGAATTGCCCTGTTGTTAGTTGTGAGATTACTTTATGACTCATGCCCTCGGACTGTCTCACATTTAGCATTCATGCATCTCTCTGTCTGAAAATGCATTCGGCATGCCAGTTTTGTTTGTGTTCCGTGTTAAATGCTTTCTGTGTTGAAACGTAGAATTGCTTCAACTTTCAGTGCTGGATGCCACTGACCGGCAGTTGGCAGGCCTCGGGTGGTTTCTGTAGTGTAGTGGTCATCCCGATCGCCTAACACGCGAAAAGTCCCTAGTTCGAAACTGTGCAGAAACTGCTTTGTTCTTCAACTGCAACCTTTCACATGCACAAGAACTGAGCTTCCTTGCTTGCTATCCCATCTGCGAATTAGCTCTCGTGAAATGTCAGGCAACTCCATTTAATTACTGTGCAAAGCATTATAAAGTTTTTCTCCAACCTGGTTCTGATCATATGCCATTCTGGTTGAGAGTGTAGTGGCCGCGTTCTGATCCTTCCACAAGAACGGAGCTTTCTTGCTTGATTACCCATCTGCAAACCTACCTTCCAATTTGCTTGAACGAATCTGCTCTCGTAGTGAAATGTAAGGCAACTCCATTTAATTACTGTGCAAAGCATTATAAAGTTTTTCTCCAACCTGGTTCTGATCATATGCCATTCTGTTTGAGAGTGTAGTTGCCGCATTCTGATCCTTCCACGAAAAGCAGTACCGCATTTGCATTCCTTGCGCAGGCGGCCCGGTTCAAAGGCAGGGAAGAAGCTGATGCGCTGGTGTCACAGCGCACAACGAATTCCTGAACTTGTCTGTCTGTCAAACGTACCCCAAAGTCGTCTCTGAAAGGCTTCATTTGGAAGCTGTCTGTCGTTATTCAACGTGCGAGAATTTGCACCGGAGGTCCTGAATCATGTATTGGAGCATTTCGCACGTTAGTGGCTCATTCAATCACAACAGCAATGTAAAGAAATTTCACTCTCAGAGGAACCTTTGGACTTTTACTGGAGCTGCAACTGCCTCACTTCCCCACTCGCCCTCCCCGTTTACATTTTCCTGCTCGTCCGTGATTTAAAGAAAAGCAAATGGATGCGATGTCATTCTGTAGCCTCTCTGTCGATTCTTCCGTTTCAGTTCCAACATGGCTTAGATCTCGGGGCGCACCTTAATATTAGCGACGCTATGAAAGCACCCCTGTTCCCTCAGTGTGGTAATAGGCCATTTGTTTGAAAAATAATGACCCTCTTAATAGTAACCCACCCAAACACTTTTCCCGATCACATTTCTTCACATTTATTTCTGACTAATACACATATCCCTGAACACAACGTGCGGTTTAGCATGGCCAGCTCACCTAACCTGCATATGTTTGGATTGTGGGGGGACACCACAGCAAAGACACATGGACTTGGGGAGAACGTGCAAAGTCCCCACAGTCACCCGAGGAGGGAATCAAACCAATGTCCCTGGCGCTGTGAGGCAGCATTGTTAAACACTGAGGTACCATGTAATCTTCTGCAATAAGTAAAATCAGTGAATGATACGAAAAAATAAGTTTCAAATGAACACTCTCCGATAATGTCAAAGCATGTCAATCTTACATTCAATACGAATAGGTGGATGGAAAACAAAAAAAAACAAAATCCCGGCAATTCATGTATAAACAATAATTAAAAATTTAATTTGATCAAAGGTCATAACAATATTTAGACGAATTGCAATTTTTAATAACAAATGTAGGTAATTAGCTGACTAATGAACACTTGGAAGTGGCATATATTTACTTAACGCTGAAGAAAGCGACTTGTTTTCCCCTTGTTACACAGCAGAATAACAATGTGTGTGTGTGCGTGTGTGTTCGAAATGTTTGAATCAAGCCCTTTCTTGCAAAATAACTGATGACTTACGATCACTTAGCCTTGTCACCTTTAAAACCACAACATTCTCAAATATTTTCCAGGAATTTACAATCAGAAGAACTAGTTAATTCCTTTTCATAGGAACCCAAAGAGAATAAGTAGCGGACACTGTGAATTAGTGAGTCAATGCAAGAATTCAACTGAAGACAATATCCCTTCTTTCCAAAAATGTTCAAAATTTAAAAAATCAAAATTCATTGCCATTGTTGAATGAAAGAATAAAGAGATGCTAATTCTTTTTCATTTGATTTTTTTGCATGAAACATCCGTAAGTCGTATTATGATTACAAACACAATAAATGTGAGCATTGAAGTCAAATGTAATTAATTGAATTCAACTATGTTTCAACAGGTAAAATAAAAATTGATACTTACAATGATTGAGAGATTGTGCACTGCAATATCTTTACAGTGGTTCATGTACTGTGCCCTAAATCCACATTTGCGCAACCCACTAGGTTGAATAAGTATTATTTTTATTATAAATCAGCAACAATTGAATTATCAAAGTCTGTCAATGCATTAATGAATAATGAAAAATCTCTTTTTGCAAGTGATTGAGCAATGTCTGGAAATGAACTGGAATTAATTCAGTGAAAAGTAATTACATTTTCCTGAATTTTAAGGCTGAGATTACCGTGATCATTCAAATGAGCAAACATCAGATATTTGCAATGACGTTGGATGGGAAGTCATTGGTTCCTTTGTGGGGTAGGTGACCTGAAAAATAAAGGTATTTTCATACTGTACTATTAGTACTAAGACGTAATGAATTAAATCTAAATGTGAATCTCACTATACTTGTTCAAAAGACTTTTTTAGAAATAATTGTGCCATTATTGTAATGGCAATG
This sequence comes from Chiloscyllium punctatum, assembly GCF_047496795.1. NCBI lineage: Eukaryota > Metazoa > Chordata > Chondrichthyes > Orectolobiformes > Hemiscylliidae > Chiloscyllium > Chiloscyllium punctatum. The sequence goes on from NC_092769.1 coordinate 58,782,690, forward strand.
ACTTGATAATGAATGCTGTCTTTTGAAGAATTAAAATGAATCAACATTTCAAAAGCACTTTGCTGTGATGTTGATTGCATATTTATTAAGATCAGTAAACTGAGGCATAAAACATAGTACCTAGCTTTAGGGATTGAAGAAAAATGAGCCATTCAGTGATTATGGAGCCAAAATCTTCTTTTTTTAAGTAAAAAATGTACGTAATACAAGAATTGTGAATTTCCATACACTGGATTCCTTGTAGAGATATGTTACATCAATTTATATGATCAATATTATGATCAATGTTTAAAGACTTGTGTCAGAATTAGGAAGAGAATTAGTAAGTCATGAAAGTGAGCTTGAAACTGAACAATGTAGTCAATGATATGTGGCATATATGCGATTTTAATAATATTGTCATTTTTGTACAATGATGAATAATGTTGGAATAGAAATGACAAAAAAAATCAACATGGTCAAAGCAGTTCTTTTCTTACAATGAAATGAAAACAATAACCATTTTGTAGCACGCATGATTTGAAATAGCAGTTTTTTTAATGTGACATATACAGTGAAGACGAACCCTTTTGCAAAAATGTGGGAAGTTCACAAATTTAAAATGCAGTATTTGTTCAATTTGTAATAAAAATGGTTATAATTTGATTTGTCTCTTGTACACACACAACAAAAAAGATTGTTAGATTGACAAAAATTTGCTTCCCAACGTTATTGTAGTATAGTCAATATCCGTGATAAAGTAGAATTATTGGTTTAAACAATATAAATCAACATTAACGACTGAGCTGAAACATAACACATCAATTGCATTAACTGCATAGAATAGGAAATAAATGCTTACTGTTGTCATTTGTCCCAGGAACAATAAGATACCTCAGGTTATTCCAGCTGAATAGTAATCAGCTGATGATGAATATCTTTGTGTCGCTTTATGTGCACTGTTTTGTGTGAACATTGATTTCAATAAACTTAGATATTTACATGAATTAGGAACAGACTGATAACTGGGTGTGAAAGATCTTATTTAAGATGAGACAATTTTTATGTATTCTCTAGGTTTGCTGAATAAAACACTGTTAAGTCATCATGCAATAAACTGGATTAGAGAGAAATATGCAAATTCAATTTTCAAATGAATGCACTCGGGTATTTTCACATTTCAATCTTACATTCAATATAAATAGATGAATGGAAAACTAAAAACAAATTTCAGACAACTCATAAACAGATCATTAACTAAAAATTGATATATAGTAGGAAGTGGCATTTGTTTATTTAACTGAAGAAGAACTTAATTTTTTTCCTCATATTTATCCCTTTGAAGCATCAAGTTCTATGTGCAGTCTGAACTCAGTTCTTCAGAACAAAAGAAAATACTTTGCATATTTCATCTTTGTGAGTGCTACATTATCAAATATTTTGCAAAGAATATTGATTGAGTGGAATTAAATACATTCTGTTATTAGCGGACTGAAGAAAATATATAGCAGATACTGTGATTATTGGAATGAACAACAAATGAAAACATGTCTAATGTTGAATTGAAATGCAATTCATTCGATTCTTAGATATTTTCTTCTCAACATTCAGAGCTGCTCTGGCTCAGCTCTGTGCAAGTTGGGAATTGAAATTGTATCCTCTGGTCTGGTAACAGAGACACGACCAGAGTTGCACAAGATTCCTTCATAACATTCCCAACCAGGCTGGGCAGGGCTGAAAACTAATCAGATGTTTATTGTGATAACTGGATTGGAATTAAATGGTTGGATACTGTGTGCAATCCTCTGAAAATTCAGTAGTAATTTACAATAATGATGGGCGTTAACAAATGTCTTAATTTAACATGATTTTTATGATCACTTGTGGAACGACATCTTGACAGAATTGTGTGATTACTGTGCATTATAAATAAAAATGAATATAATTATTCTATATGTTCATAAATTCCACATTTTCTGAAATGCAAATTACAATGTTTTTGATCTACACGTAAATTGGAACAAAATGATGAATTGGTCAATCAATGTGCCTGTTCAGCTGAAGACAACTTTCATTCTTTCTGAAATATACGATTTCTAAGAAGTCACCATTTCCTGTGGTTGTTTAATGAAAGAAGAGAGATGCCAACCCTTTTTTGCGTGCTTTAAAAAATTCATGGGGATTTCAATGATTTTGCACGTGAAAGATATTCAATTGTTATTGTGATTAAAAACACAATAAATGTTAACATTGAAGTGATTTCCAATCAAATCAATTCAAAAGTGTTTCCAAGTTTAAAATGAAAAGCAATATTAAGAATGATTAGATTACAGTGTGGAAACAGGCCCTTCGGCACAACAAGTCCACACCCACCGAAGCGCAACCCACCCATTCCCCTACATTTACCTAACACTACGGGCAATTTAGCATGGCCAATTCACCTGACCTGCACATCTTTGGACTGTGGGAGGAAACCGGAGCACCCGGAGGAATCCCACGCAGACACGGGCAGAACGTGTAAACTCCACACAATCAGTCACCTGAGTCGGGAATTGAACCGGAGTCCCTGGCGCTGTGAGGCAGCAGTGCTAACCACTGTGCCACCATGCCGCCCAATGATTACGTGATTGTGCATTGCAATGTCCTTCCATTAGTTATTATATGAAAACATAGTTCCACATGTACACCCCTGACCGAATTGAACAATTATTAGGTTTTAGCAACAAATCGATTTGAAATATTTTATTAATGAATTTAAGAATAATGAGGTATCTCCTCTTACTATTCAACTGTGTAATGTTAAGAAACGAAGAGAAATATTGCAGTGTAAATTAACTGGTGTTCTCTGAATTTCAATGGCTGAGAAGACTGTGATCTTTCAAATGAGCAAAAGTCAGATATTTACAAATGATGTTGCAATGGCAATTATTGGTCTTTTGTGGGTGTATTGGCCTTATCAAACAAGTTTTAATGTTGTAGCACTCACACTAATAAATATGGAAGATATTAAAAGCACATTAACTTGGGCTTTATAACAAGTAGAAAGTATTGCGTAATTATTGTAATTGATAATTGTTTCTAAAATCCTGATAGATAAATTGACTTAATATTTTGAATGCACTTTGCTCTGATGTCGATTGTATATTCATTAAGATTAATAAACTGAAAATTAAAATATAAAATGTGGCTTTAATAATTAAAAAATCTCAGCAACAATTGAACATCGTTCAACTTTTTTTTGGTCGGTTCATGTCTATTTTATTAATGTAACTTTTATCATGATAAATGTTTAGATAAATGTCAGAACTAGGAAGAAAATAATGAGGATGGGAAAGTGAGTATTATTATGAACTAAACATCGAGTTAATGACATTTGGTACAGGAAGTCATTTTGTAGCAAAAACTAATAATTGTGTGATTACTGTTCATTGACAACTAATGTTGGAAGAAAATAAAACTATCTCAAAATGAAATTAAAATAAATATCATTTTGGAGGTCACATGATTTGAAAAACGGAAATTGTCACTAAATTTGAGCTGAAGAATCGTTCTTCCCCCCGCCACCCCCATGTGTAGTTCTTTCAATAATTTAAAATTTAGTCTAAGTTGAACTAAATAACAAATGGATGTTCCTCCATTGTTTTCTTGAAAACAAAAATTTTAAAAATTAACATGAAAATGACATCGCTCTGCAAGGAATAATTTCACAGATAATAAGTGTTTGTATTGAATTTCAATGTCACCATAGCTGTAGGAGTGAATTCCCCTGACAGGGAATGAAGACTGAGCAGAAAGGCTAAACTCAGGCAAGTGGAAGATGTTTACTCATGCTGCAATCAGTTAATGCAGGGATCATCCCCCGAGGCCAATCTAGGAAGTGAGGTCCATGACACACTGTAACGTGTACAGTAAAAAGCAGTATTTTTACACACCTTCTGTATTACAATGTCCACATGCAATGTGGTTACAGTCCTTCCCTCATGATACAGACACACAATCCTGTAGAACACCTAATCTTGGATGAACATCGCTATGGATAGCCCGAGCTTCCTATTGCTTCATATTGTTTGACAGGTGCTATAATCTCCAGGCCTTGGGATCTCTGTGCATTTTATTTCCTCACATTACAAAATTAATTGCTGCAGTCCTTTGGGCCTCTCACTATGCCTTATTTACGATTCTCAAGAATATGTAATTAGAAACTTTTTAAATGTTCTGAGCAACTTTAAAATAGTAACTATTTCTGACAATCAAACCCTGCCTGTTTCCCTGACAGCCGCTGTGCAAGTTAGCTGGGCTCTATCTTGCAGTTGGTGTTGATTCATTCACTAGAACAATTATTCTTTCATTAATGAAAGTCAGGGTTGGTCATTTTTCTGTGTGCCTGCATTCTCTTATCACTATCTGGAATATGACTGTCTGGAATGGCATGCTTATGGACTTGGAGTAGGATTGTACAAAATGTTCTTTTTTTAACTTAAGACTGAAACAGACTGTTTGTCTTATTTATCTCCCCTCCACCATTTTGTGTTTTAATTCCAAGGCAGGCTGCTCAGGGCTTCCCTACAGCAGCAAATCAATAAGGATTTCAGCATTAAAATAAAAATCAACATTCGCAACCATTAGGAAACAGTACCATGCAATATGCTTAAGTCACTGAGACTTAATTCCACACTTAAAGCCGACTATCCTGATTTGATCAATGATTACATATTAGATATAAGTAACAATTAGTGTTAAAACTAGTCACTGTAAACTTAAAATGATTAGAAATGTCATATTACAATCCGCAACATGTAGAATTGGAGTCTAAAACAATCAAACGTATCTTCATTTGTAAGGCAAAATATGAATCCAATGATTTCTGTGAACATTCAAATGAGAAGATATCAGATATTTCCTGTCAGTGTTGGATGAGGAATCATTGCTTGGTTTGTGGTTGTGTTGACCTGGAATAAAAGATACTTTTTTCTTTGTAAAATTGACACTACGAAATAATGATTTAAATTGAAATGTGAATCTCACGATATTTGTTACAAAACCTAAATTGAATTACTGTGTGATTGTTGGACTAACAATGAATTGGTAATCTATTTTAGAACACTGACGCATTAAGTGATTCAATATTTCCAAACGGGTTTGCTGTGATATGGTACTAAGCACATATGCTCTTACTTAAAAATTAAAATCATGGCAATTGAAAGAAAGATAAATACACATACCAGGCGCTAATTATAAATTCATGCAAAATACAACTGCGGAATATGTTTAAAGCCGTCTTTCCTATAATGAAAAGATAACTAGAATGATTAGCAGCAGGATGTAATCGCAAAAAAAATCATTCAATGTGACTATTCAGCTGCAGGCAGCTCCCCTTCCTTACACACATGTATAACTTCCAACAATTCAAAATTTACTCTGATAAAGAAAAGAACATACGCATGTAAATTCATTTTTCTTGTTGACAAAAAAGTCACAAATTTGAAATTTTTTTAGCTTCAAAATATTTAACTATTACTATGATCAGAAATACAATAAATCTTCATGTGGAAGAAAAATCAAATCAAATCAAATCAAAATACACATCGATATTCACAATAATTGGGAGAGTGAACACAACAATCTTTCCATCAGTTAATGTACTGAGCCATAATTGCAATGTTATATCCCTTACTGGATTGATCAATTATTAGATATTAACAATAACTAAATTATTAATATGCTGTCATTGAACTGAATATTAATGAGAAATCTCATTAATGTTTGAACGAGCAATGTGTCAACATAAACAGTAATTATTCGTGAAATGTGTAAGATATCTCTTCATCGATGAGGCTGAGATTACTTTGATTGTTGAAACGAGTAGCAATCAGATATTTATAATCGCATTGGCTGGAAATCAATGCTTTTTGGTGTAGACCTGAAAGATTTTGTTATTGTAGTATAGGCAGTAAGAAATTATGATGTGCATCTCACCTTACTGAATATTTTCAAGTTTTCTAACAGGTTTCTGGTCCAATCTTCAGTTTAACAAGGGTAATGTTGGGTCAGAACATCAATAACTGCAAATATTTTAAACACATCTCCATCAAAGTTGCTAATCTGATAATTCAGAACAAATATCAAAAAATTACCTCTGTAAATTTAATTGACTATATTTTTAGATTGCAGTCAAGTTCGTTATCTACTTATTTCCTTCCTATTTCTGACACCAGTGGCTAAATATTGATTAGATTAAATGTCATATGGGATAGACATTAGCTTTCTCTCAAGATCTGTGCAGCACAGGAATGGGCCATTTGGCCCATAACGTTGTGCTGAACATAATGTAAAAGAAACTCATCCCTTCTGCCTACCCTTGGTCCATATCCTTCCAAATTATCGAAATGAACATTAAAGAGCCTTAATGTATCTGCTTCCACCACCAACCCTGGAAGTTCATTCCAGACACCAATCACTCCCTGTGTACAAAACAAATTGCCCCTTACATGCCCATTGAACTTTCCCTCCTAACCTTAAACACATGTCACATAGTTTTTGACGCTTCAACTCTGGGAAAAACGTTCTGACCGTCAACCCTATCTACGTATCTAATGATTGTAAAGACTTCCATCAAGTCTTCCCCCAGTCTCTGCCACTTCACAAAAAAGCAATCTGAGTTTTTCTCGCCTCTCCAAATCCAGGCAGCATCCTGATAAACGCCCTCTGTACCGTCTCCAAAGCCTCCATACCCTTCCTGGAACATGGCGAACAAAAGTGAATACAATACTTTAAGTATGCCTTAACCAAAGTGTTAAAATGTTACAACATAACTTCCTGACTCTTGTAACCAGTTCCCTGACCAATAAAGGCAAGCATGCCATTTGCATTCCTAACCACCTCATTACTTGCATGGTCACTTTCAGGGAGCCATGGTGTTAAACGCCAAGATCCCTTTGAATAATAAAGCTGTTAGGGTCCTGCCATTAACTATCTACTTTTTTTAACATTTGAGCTTCCAAAGTGAAACACTCCACACTTGTATGGATTTAACTTCACCTTTAATTACTCTGCCCATATCTGCAATTTATCTTTTGCCTGCTGCATTATTTGACAACACTCTACATTGTCCCCAACTGCACTGAACGTTATATCATCTGCAAACTTATTAACTCACCCAATTAGATTTTAATCCATGTCACTTCTATATAATTGCATCGCTAACAGAAGGGTTCCAGTACAGATCCCTGTGGAAAAAAGACAGAAAATGAGGGAAATGCAGAATTCTTGAAGAAATGAGGTTTTTCAATGACAGAATAATTCTGATGAATAATCTTCTAAAGTGTGATTTTTAAAAAAAAAAACACAATATTTTAATTCTGAGTTTTATTGATCTTAACGAATATCCAGTACAAACTGCTTTGAAAATATTGTATAATTTTAAGTGTTGCGTTCTCACATTAAATAATATTTAATTGTTATTTCAATTATCACACGATCATGAGATTAACATTTTAGTTTAACCCATTATTTATTAGAGCCAGTATCATAATGAAATATTGACATTCTTTTCAGGTCAACACACCTGCAATCAACCAAAGTTCCCTCACCCAACACTCATTCTAACTCTCTCATTCTCTTTCATTTGAATTCTCGTATTATTGGAAGGATCATTAATCAGTCTTATCAATTAAGAGATTGGTAACTATTTTTTACATACATATTTCATTTTTTTTCCAACATATTGCACAATTACATTGCAATAAGAGTTTTCTCATCATTTTTTAAATTTGTTATCAGCCATTTTAAAACTAATTATTACCAAAATCTAACCGGTAATCATTGCTGAAATCCAATATCTCCAGCTCTATATATGGACGATGTCTCAGTACATCAACTGATAGAAACAATATTGCACTCTACAATCTCTTAATCTTAGCAAAAATAATTTTAAGTGTGGAATCTTAGCTGGATTGAATTGGTTGTAAGAAAAAGTGTAGTCTGAAGAAAGGTCACTCGGCCCAAGTATTAACTCTCTCCACAGATGCTGCCAGACCTGCTGAGTTATTTTCCAGCAATTACTGAGTTTGTTTGTGATTTCCAGCATCCACAGTTTTGTTTACATTCTTGTATTGATTGTATTTCACTTCAATTCTAACATTGCTACATTTCTGATTATTACAATAAGAGCTTAGTATTTTTCATGTTAAGCATTATTTAAATTTCACGTGTTCCTTGTGTAAATAAACCAGAATTAACTCATGTTTGTTCTATGCTTTTACAATAAATCTTGAATTCTTAGAAATCACATTTTTTTGAAAATGAGGGAAGTTGTTTTTCGCTGAGTAGTCACATTGAATGACTAATGCTTTATTTCCAATTCATGTGCAATAAAAAGCAGGTTAATTTTAATTTATGCAGATGAATAACTGCTTCAAACAAATTGACTTACTTGATTATCATGTGATTTATGTTTATTTAAGACCATTGTTGCTTCGTTCCATCATTATTAGAAATTACTAATTCTTTTTATCGGTCCATTACACAATGGAACTGTCTAATACAATCCTAGTCCAATTATAACAATAAATATCTGAGCAGTTTGCCCTGTGAATAAACACAGTAAGTATGTGGTTATAGTCCTGCCCTTCCTGCATGGGAATATTATGGAGGGCTCTTGTAACGTGTGTATTAGTAGACCAGGAGCCATGGGTTCAATTCCCACCTTCAACAGAGATGTGTCAAAACACCTCAGAGTTGATTAGAAAATATCTAAGTGTCGACTGAATTGCTTTTCAACCAACATTGTCTCAACTTGTAACTGTTGTTCATTATAATGATCACAACATCTTGAATTTATTTGCTTCACATCACTGATTAAAGTATGAATGTTATTACGCTGCTTCTAAATACCTCTCAACTTTTAATAACTTTGCAGTCTTAAAAATTCTACGGTGTAAATAATATTTAAGGTGAGGGGGAAAGAATTAAAAGGGGTCTGAGGGGCAACTTTTCCACACAGTGTGTTTCACATATTGGGATGAGCTGTGAGAGGAAGGTGCCTGGTACAATTACAATATCTAAAAGAGTTTTGGACAGTTTATTGGATAGAAAACGTCCAAAGGAGTATGGGACAAACACAGTGAAATGGGACTGGTTTAGTTTAGGAAACCTGGCCGGAATGCCAAGTTAGGCTGAATGGCCTGTTTCCGTGCTGTATCAATCTAGCATTCTACAATTCAAACTTCAATGTGATTGGTAAAGGAAAGAACAAACGGGTGTTAATTCTATTTTGTATCCATAAAAAAGTGACATGAATTTTAAATAATTTTGTCACATGAAATAGTTTGCTCTTATTGCGATTAGAAATACAATGAATGTGAGCATTGAAGTGAAATATAATTTAATCAATTCAACTGTGCTTCCATGGTTAAAATAAAAATTGATATTCACAATCATTGTGAGTTTGTACATTGCAATATCTTCACATTACTTCATGTACTGAGCCATTATTACACATTTATACCCCCTGCTGAACTGAACAATAATTAGATATTAGCAACACTTAGATTTTCGAAAATCTATCAGTACACTTGGAAGAAGGAGAAATTTAATTTTGCTACATGACTGTGCAATGTGCAGACATGAACAGGAATTATTGCAGTGAAAAGTCGTTGCAGTTTTCTGAATTCATAAAGCAGAGATTACTGTGATTATTCAAATGAGCAAAAGTCAGTTTACAAAGCGTGTTGCATGCAAAATGATTGGTTCCATTGTGGGATAGTTAACCTGAAAACAATAGCATTGTTTCAATGGATTAAATTAAAATATGGATTAAAATAATAT